>NW_005054363.1:848518-906357 GCF_000277835.1 Geospiza fortis
GAGTGATTTGCTAGCAATTCTTACCGTACCCACAGCTTCCCAAACTGGGCCCCGGGGTGGCTACAAGAAAAAATACAAGCACATTCCCGCTGCCAGTGGCACTGCAGCCACCAGAAGTCTCTAAAAGCCAGGGGCCTGAACAGGCATAAGAGCTCTCAATGACAGCAGTATGGGTAGAATCCCCGACAGATCTAGAAACCTGGTTCTGAAGAAGATGCTTCTCCATAATTAAAGTCAATGTGAGGAGGAGAGATGCTTGGGAGATTTATTCTACACAGTGGCAACCTACTGCAGTATTGTGCAAAACATCATAGTAAGCAAACACAAAGTTCTTAGCAATAGTTTCAAGCTGGGCAAATTCAGGATGATGAAACCACAGCATAACTGCTCAGCAAAAATAAATACCCCCTGTCATCCCTCCATCTCCTGCCCCCACCAAGCACTGAGTCATGCATTGCTAGCATCTCTTGCTTCCGTTTTTTACTTTATTCCTGTCTCTCACTGAGAAATATAGGATTTCTTGTCTATATTGGAGAGACTTGTAATAGCTAAGGAGACAGCCCATATGGCTCTTCTTCTCAAGAGACCATTTTTTACTCATTCACAGCTAATTTCAGGAAATCACCTCCATGTAGCAAAGTCTGGTTGAATTTTTGTAACATGCATGTTATTAAAAGGTCCACTTGAGAAAATGAACGTGTTTGGAATTTATGTTAAAAGCATGTTAAAAAGGAGGCACGGGCAAGGACTGTAGAGTTGAACCATCCTCCTAGGGAAGACCTCCTAATCAAAAAAGTACACCTGCATTTGAAATGTAGTAAAGCACAAATTAACACTTCAGGGCTCTAATTTAATTTTGTCTGTGGGGGAGACCTTCCCTGCAGCACTCTTTCAACAGGGATAGAGTCAAAATTGGGGAGGAGGAGTCAAATTTGCAGAGGAGCAAGAGTTTTATTTCTATGTTTCTTTTGGCTACCAATCTAATTAATGACAACAGTTAATTGCATTGGTTGCCAAAAGGAACTGAAATAAAATCCCCAATTCTGAAGTTATGCAACTGATTTGTATTTCTTTCTTCTATCTTCCATTTTGGACTTAGTGCGAGGGCATGTACATTCCTTATTTTCTATTGGTTTTGCTCACCTTGTCTGTTGACATACTTAATTCCAATTATGTTCCCTCTGTTGAATCCCCAATTTCCTAATGCAGCTCCATTTTCTTTGGATTTGAACAAACATTCTTGGCTTGGCTGGTATTTTCCATGTCTGCTACTTTCTGAAGAATCTCAGTTTTTTTAAAGGGAATTATTTGGTATGTTTAATCCTTTGTTTTGACAGACTGAAATATCATGTTCCCAGACAAATTTATGCTACATACACTTACATGAAATAAATAGGCTATTACTTCTGTTATTAAATATAACTAAAGCTTATTTTTTAAAAGAACACTTACTATTTTTCTAACACCCACATATTTTATAATGCATTTCTAGCACACAGCTTCTTGTCAACTTTGCTTAATTTCTGTGAATATCCAAAGACAGCCACATACATACCTTTTCTTTTGGTTTAATTACAGCAGACAAATGTCTTAAAACCAATGGTCCATCTAGACTGTAAGTGAAGTTAACATTCTCAAATGCTATCATTCCTTGGTTAGGCCATTCTGGGGGTGGATGTTTGTTGGTCTCCCAAGGAGCTTCTTTTTCAAGTTCTGTGTACTCCATCACTCTTTCTACTGATATCATCTAAGGGGAGGAAAGAAGACATAGATACATGAGCTTCATCCTATGGCATACCCTGCAAATACTGCCTGCATATAAATATTTTCACCATGGAGATTCAATGCAAATTACTCCGTGGGTTTTTTTTAAACACGGGTAAGAGTATTTGGTGCCATTCTAGGCTTTCTTTATGCAACTAAAAAAGTGGAGAGAATGCATCTCAGGTCCTACTACAGATCCAGATCTATCATGATACATAAAGCCATTCATAAGCATTTCTCATCAGTAGGATTAATTACAAACCTAAATACGTCATAAGTTTTAAGAAAATTAGGCTAAGAGAGTTGTCTGTCAGTCTTGACTAAGATGACACCAATTCATTGTGTGTTAGAAAGATAAAGCAAGAAATGAAACTGCCAAATGAACTACAGGCACATGAATGAGTTTGACTCCTCGCCCTGCATAGGACAACCCAAAAAAAATCACACCTGAGAATGCCTGAGAGCATTGTCCAAATGCTTCTTGAACTCTGGCAGATCTGATGCCATGTCCACTTCCCTGGGGGGTCTGTTCCAGTGTCCAACCACCCTCTGGGTGAAGAATCTTTTTCTAATATCCAACCCAAACCTCCCCTGACACAGCTCCAGGCCATTCCCTCAGTCCTGTCACTGGTCACCACAGAGAAGAGATCAGTGTCTGCCTCTCTTCTTTCCCTCACAAGGAAGTTGTAGACCACAATGAGGTCTCCCTTCAGTCCCCTCTAGTCCAGGCTGAACAGCCCAAGTGACCTCAGCCAGTCCTCATAAAGGCTTTCCCTCCAGATCCTTCACCATCCTCATGACCCTACTTTGGATGTGCTCCAACAGCTTCATTTTGTTTTGTGCTGCCCAAAACTGCACACAGGACTGAAATCAAGTGTGCACCATCCCTGAACAGAGTGTGACAATCACTGCCCTTGACCAGCTAGCAACAGAATGGAGATGAAATGTTCCTGCCTCCCCCAGGTGTAGTCACCCTTTAACAAGGGATTTTTGGTGGATGCCCACCCATCAAAGAAGTTGATGCTAATCATAGATCCATAAAATAATCAGCATTTCACACCAAAGTCAGGTTAGTGAATGGCCTTTCTCTTCCAAGGTATTTCTGAGTCACAGCCTCCAAGAAAGCCACTGAGTACATGTGACACTCCCACAGACACTTAAAAATGTCCCAAGTGGAATGAAAAAAACTGAAAGCTTTCTTCCCATTTCTCAGAAAATCTGTTACTGCCTGTTTACCAGTGTGTGAAAAATGCACTGAAAAAGCAATGTGGTAGCAAAAAAAATTCTAACTTTGTTATTATCATGATTGCTATTATCATTATAATATAATTAAGCATGGCTTTGTAACTTCTATGAAAGGACTACACATATTTCCTAGACTACGTACAGCAAACTATAATTACAAGTAACTTCAGCTGTCAACACAGTAAAAAAAATCCCAGGTTTATGTTTAGCATGTTTTTTCTACAATCTGTTTTTCTTATGTACTATCTTAAGAAAGTAGACAGGCAAATTAGAACATGCTAGTAAATACTGTGAATTGGTCAAAGACATTTTATATGATATATTTTGGAAAACACACAGCCTTGTCAGTTGAATATAAACAAATACTTTCACATTTGTGTTAACTTAGAATAAATTTAAAAGTTATAAGCCTTTGCAATGGAATAAAAGGACTCTAAAACTGCCACGAGGGATATAAATAAAATTTTAAAATGCAGTAATAAATAACAATAAATTATAAATATCAAATATAAAAACATAATTTAAAATCTTCCTTATAGAAAGGGATTAATTTATTGCAACTTTAGCAAGTTGCAATGCAATTGTCTACACTGTAACTAGACAGTCTCCTTTCTGCTGTAAAGGGAGATTGTAAAACCTCCCTTACTATGAATGCAAGACAATCCCCAGATACAATTCATCTTAACAAACATTCAAAATCCATCAGACAAATCATAACCTAAAAGAAGTAATTTTTCTTTATGACTGCAGAGTGGAGCCTCAATCGCTTGCTAAGGTATTAATACTCTAAGTTATTTAAGAAGAATCTCATCCTTAAAGCTTCATGTCACAAGCATGAAAGCAAACAAGAGGGAAAAAGGAAGAAATAAACATTACCAGGTTTTCAACTTCAGCACTCTGTCTAACACCCCACTGGAACGTTCCCATGAGGGTGATTGCATAGGAGAGCGCCAAACCAACCTGCCCCGCATTCAGAGCTGCAGAAGAAAGGAAAATGAGGCTTGAATAGGTACATTGTAATTACACAAAATCTCAGTTAAGTTCTCTCTCATGAGGTTACATACATGATAGAAGCATCACAGCCAGAATTTTATTTGGTTATGCACTGCTTGCTATCTGTGCAATGAGTAGCTCCAAGCAGAATAGCTGCTTGCTGCATTTTTGGGGTACGGTTTGGACACATTTTGACAAGATAATCCAAATTCTCCTTGGCCTGGTGTTCATCTAAAAACTAAGGTTCAGTCTCAAGACCAAACTTACATAGATTTTTAGGGTCATCCCTGTCTGGCTGAGCATTAGTTAAGTATTCACTTTTTTTCTATGCAAATCAGGTAAGGCCCTAAACCTAAGCAAAAAGTTTGCGTAAAATTATTTCAAATTTAGTTATGAAATTTACCTCAACTTTGTACTCTTATAAACAATCAGATAAAGTAAAAGGACAGAATATTTCTTCCCCTGTTTATAAAAGCATTTACTGTGTTCAGTGGGTCTACTCTCACAAAATAAATGTATTCTGCCTGCCCCAATATTAAGCATGATTGTCCTCTGACTTACTTGAACTTTATCCTAACATAGTCCTATTGACTTCGAGAGAACTACTCTTTATCCAGAGGCAAGGAAAGATTCAGGACCATTGTTTTGACTTGTCTTTTTGCATGCTAGTAACATCAAACCTAGCTCAAAATTTGTGGAGTTGTGCAGCACAGAGTGTTCAAATTTTAAAATACACATGCACATATAAAACTTATCCAAAGAAAAAAGAAAAGAAACAAAACCAGCAAATTAGCACTAATTTTTATGTCCAAGATAATTACTTCTTCCTTCATGTTTCAGATGACTATCTCATTCTAGCACATCTAACCCAATTACATCCTGGATGATGCATACACTAATGACAGTTCATGAGTGACAGTGAACATAAAATGTATTATTATGAGGCAATTTTCTTTCTGGAACTGGCCTATCCCACTGATCCAAGATACGAGAAGAGTATCCCTAAGAACTTTAGCTTGCCTTTTGACCTACTGTGCCACGTGCAGAAAGGAAAAACATTGTTAAGAAGCAGCTCCGTGGGTGTTTCAATATAAAAAGCAAAGCCCTGTAGGGCCAAAAGAGAAAGACAAAGGTAGGGAAAAAGAAGAAGATTTATTTCTTGTTATTGCTCTGAAAGCCAGAATCTCAAAAGTGAAGACTACAGAAGAGCACGTTTGTTTGCACACTTGGGGATGATGACAGATGTATGCTTCAGCCCGGAAGATGTCTGAACTGCCTCCAGGAGTTGCAGGAAAGCAGATACAGCCCCAATGCCCTAGACTAAGGAAGAGATCATGATCTAGAAAGAAATATTTAACTTAATTACAGCCTTTAAACAATTAGAAACAGCAACATATGAAAAAAAATTAGGCATTACTATACATGGTAATTACTGGGTGAACTTTTTCTAACATCTGTACTCACTGTTGGCGAGAAGCAGGGAACCAAAAGCAACCACTATAACAAAAATGGCACAGATGGCATCCAGGCGCACAGCAAACCACCTTGAGGTTGTCAAGAAGAGAAACCAGGCCTCTAAAGTGTATTTTACAAAGACATAGAACCAGTGGATTATTAGAAAACTAAGCTGTATAATTATTACTAAATTTATTCATGTTAATAATACAAATTGTCAAAAAAACCCAACGTTGCCATCTTCAAGTGCATGTCTGCATGGACTGATGATGATCAGGCTACTGACCAGTTTTCCTGAAATTGTCTAATTTAGTTTTCACACCAGTAGCAACCACAATAGGAAGAGAAAGAAAAACAGTCAAGGCTCGAAGCGTGGTCCACTTATTCAAAATGGAAACCTCTTCTCAACTCTAGTGAACTCAAGAGTCTTATACAAAAAGCAGAAGTACAACTGCATTTACTGTAGCTCAACTAGAGTCTACAGGCTTTTAGCTAGAACATATCACAACACAACTGCCAGAGCTAAGTTTTTAGAAGGCAGTTGCAGCTGGTTAAGCTCCTGTAGGAGCTACTCAATACAGCCAGTGCAGCTATACAGAGCTATTCAGATGATCAGATGCACATTTTTACTTTTGGAGAAGCTCACAGGTGGTCATCTCCACTTTGCACTCACACTCGGGTGTTGACAATTTGGTGCTAAGCTCCATTCCAGGCAGATATGCTACAGTACAAGGTACAAGAGACAGCACAAACAGACACTGCAATACAGAGGGCAAAGTGTTTGAATCCAAGGCCAAAACCAGAAGCAAAGTAGCCATAAGGACTACTCAAAGGAATTGCACTCAGAGGAATTGTTCCAGCTGCTAACAAGTCACAGCAGAAGGTTACCATTCCAACCCCTTCTACCTTGCTTGCCATTACTCTCTGCTAAAGATCACTGCAGTTTCAACTGTTCAATGCTCCTTAGCCCAGTGCTGGGAAAAATTCAGACTAAAATAATTCACCCTTCTGTAAGATTGAGAGGAGATAAGTGTGGTTTTAAGCCTGATGATCAATAGCCAGATTATGGAGCTTTTGCTCCATTGATCCTAATTGTCCAGGGAGGTGTGTTACACTGCCAGCTTGAGAGGGGTCATTTTGCAACCTCTCTATGCAACAAGGGTCACTGTGAATAAAGAAAGGAATCTGACAGTCACAGGAACTAATAAAGACTCATCGTGGTCTGACGACTCATGTGCTTGCTTATAGAGATGGGCACTGGCAGGAAGGAAACTTGGGTTTGGTCAAATGTCAGCATGCCTTTTAGATGTTTTTTATCTAAAATTTATTTAATACTCCATTCACAGTCATGCCTCAAAGGGGTTCAAAGCAAGTGTCCTGAGTCCTAGGCTCAGGCCTAAATAGAGAGGAAGATACTACTCCAGCCAAAAGTGCTAAGCAAAACCATCACTGGTTGGGAGAGCCTTCTGCAATGCAGGAAAGAATTTAAAACTCTTTAGGAGACTAAAAAACCCAGGCCTCCAACTTTGTGAGCTGCTATGAAAGGCATTCTCTTACATCAGCTACTGCTTGCTCACATTTACTATCAAAGAACTATCCAGGGTGAAAACAACTTCAGGAAATCTCTAGTTCCACCTCCTGCTCAAGCACAGTCAGGTCAAAGGTCAGACGATGTTGCTCCATGCTTTATGCAGTTTGAGTCTTGAAAATCTCTAAGATGAAGCCTGCACCTGTGGGCAATCCTTGCCTCTGCTTGACTGTGCTCACAGTGAAATCATTTTTCCTTGAATTCAGGTTAAAAACCTCTTGTTACAACTTACACCCAAGTCAGCGCTCCTACCACCAGGCACCATGGTGAGAAACCTGTATTTATGGCAACATCCTTGCAGGCACTGGAAGGCAGCTATTAAATCCTCTGAACTGAACAAGCCCAGTACTCTCCTCACAAGGAAATCTCTCCTGTTAATACCCTAACTATCTTCATGGCCCCTACAGGGAGCTCACTCCAGCTTGTTAGAATGTTTCCCAGAGCTGGCAGTCCACAACTGGATGCAGCACTCCCAGTGCGGCTAACAAGTGTGGAGGGGGACAGTCACTTCCCTTCTTCCCCTGGCTATGCTCCTGTTAATACAGCCCACAGGGTTCTGGCCTCTTTTGCTGTCCAGACACATATTCCACATGAGGACCAAAAACCACACACAGTTTAAGCCAGCTGGTGTGCCCCAAAGGCTTGTGGGGAAAAGACACCAAGATGAAGAGTGTAGGTACTCAGAAGAGTGTGACTATAAGCACTGAAGCTTGACCTCAAAAACAGGTTCATGATCTGCCCATGAGAGGTATTACTGACAGTTTTGTTAGGGAGATGCACAAAACTGACTGAAAAATTGAAGTGTTTTTATGTTCCCTGGATCTGACCTTAAAATACAGAAAAATATTTCTCTTAAATGTCATGGTCCCCTTTGTATAGTGAAACTTCTGTATGCAGTTCATTGCCTACAGATGTTTTTTAATATAAAACAAAACCACAACTTTGTCTTCCCTCGCTATCAGGTATTGTAACACTGATTTGGTCAGATAACTAGCAACTATAAAATATTAAAAATGGGAAATTCAAAGCTAGAGGTGCCTCCCTGGAAGATGCACTACACCAGTCACAAGTCACTGGTCTCAACATGGTCAGTGTGTATGATGCTACAACCTGTGATAAGCTGTACTTCAGAAAGGATCAGCTGGTCTTGCCTGAAACTTTGTAAATCTAGAAATTACAAAACAGTAACTGAATATACTTGTATGCCTTACCACGGAGGAAAGTCACAATCTTACCTAACAAACATAAAACTGAAAACTTCCATTCTGCTATATCTTGAAGAACATTGTAACAGAGAACATTTAAATAACAGAAGTCAAAGAATCACAGTGCAAACCTGAATTATATTATGCCTGCAGAACACCAATATTTCACACCTTCCAATTATGTTAATTCCATATTTTAGATTTAAGCCCTGAAAGGTGCTCAAAGTAAAAAATAAGTTAGATTTATGAAACTTCTCCAAGATTATTTATACCATTCCCAGCACACTACTTAGTATCAAATGCTTCATAATATACCTTGTTCCCTCCACATCTCTGCCCTCCCCCTACCTTTCCTTTCCTTAAAGATGGAATCCAGGAAAATGTTAAAAATTATTCTTTAAGTATTCTTATCAGGCATACTTTCAAATGTTTATCTTATACATTGTTAAAACATATGCATGGGTATTCTAAATTATATTACAGCCCAAAGTAAACTCTCTAAATCTAGACAGATAATGTTTTTGTTCTAATACAGGAATTTTACCCTAAAGAGACAAATGCACAGCTCCTACTGATTTTAATGCACATTATATACGTGTCGCTGAGGGCAAAAGATATTTCCCTCCCACCGTGCAAAGTATTTGATTTTTCCCATCAATTCATCACAAACCTGAGTGGAGGTCTTGGTGTGCATCGAATAATTTTTGAAATCTTTCCTCAGCTTTCAAAGCCCGAATAGTCCAAAGCCCCTGGAGGGATGACGACAAGTGGGAGAACACTGGACTTCGAGCTACAAAGGGAAATGAGAGTTGAGTTAACAACAGATGAAGGACAACATTTAATTCTTTTTGTACCACACTAATCTTTAATCCTACCACTTTATATTTAAGCATACAAACTATTCTACTGCATCTTTTTAGAATAAATATGCAATGTCTTTAACTAATGTTCTCTTACTCAATTAGAATCAGTCAGACAGCCAGGCAGATTAATTTATGCAAAAATGTCTTACATTTTTAACAATAGCTGTCACTGTAGAAATTCTTTGGGCTTTATTAATGACATTAGGCAGTCATGTTTGTTATTCATAATGCTTAATATTCCATATTATAGTCAAGCTAAAGTCAGGCACAGGAGTCAGATAAGGTCAGAAATACCATTAGTATATGCATGCAAGGTCCCAAAGACCAGCAGCTTAGCATATTCTTAACCGGTTTTATTTACAGATAGTTAACTGACATACCCTAGGTTTATCATTATGCAAATCAGGAGTTAAGCATGTAATTCACTAGTTGAGAACCAAGGCAATAAGGAAGTTATTTGCATAGCAAAAGAAAAAAAATTCTTTGATGGACTGTCTATAAAATACTAGCATTTCACATAATAATAAGTAGGGTTCAAACTAACATTAAGTCCCACCAAACTACATACTTGTGGATTCTAGACGTTTAATATCTCTTGAAGTGTCTAAGAAATATCGTCGAAGAAAAATGAAAAGAATAAATAGTGGAATTAAGGGGATGAGCATCCAAGGAATCACTGCCACAGCCACAGCCACCACACCACAAATCTGTAGGAGAGTCTGGAGCACAATAGAAACAAAATAAAAAACTCTTTGCCAGAAGAATTTAATTTAGAACAAGTATAAAACTACTTAACACTATTGAAACATTTATATATTTAAACATAACTACCACATTTAAGAGCGGATGCATTGCATAACATATGACCAACATCTATTTTTAAGCAACTTGGAAAATTTACAGTAATATCTAAATTGACTATTTTTCCAGTTATGGTTTTCTTACACATTATTTGTTCTTTAAAATAAGTCTTTACAAAGCTGGTTGACTGAAAATTAGTGTCTTTCTTGGTAGACTCTTTTGTGACAGCTGTAATAAAATAATAAACGATCAATGTAACACACAACTAATCTTTAATGGATCCTAGTTATTTGGTGAATCAAGGACGTGTTTTTTCACTCCTGCTAAGAAGAAACAGGTGAAAAACTGGCTTTCAACTTGAGTTGAAAGACTTGACACTCAGAAGAGAGACTTTCAGCATAGGCTTGCAATGTTTTCCTAAATACAACATCGACCCATTTAGAAAGAAAACCCAGGACAGGAGAAAGTGGGCTTTCTCTTTCCAAAGGATTGCAATGTGAAATGCTACAAATAAGAAGAAAAAGTTACACACTGCAAGAAGTGTCATAAAAAGCTTGTTTCACCAGGTTTACTAGAGTGTAATGTAACAGGTGAGGTAAAGCTGACTTTACTCTTAGAAAACTAGATATAATGAGGAAAACTCTCTTGCTTAGGACAGAGGATCCTTGCCCAACTTTCTGAATTAAATCTACTATTTCCTTCAGACCCCTTCACATCTTCCATCAAACTTTCAGTTTGAATACACAGTCAAACCATCATGTGCACACAAAATTCTTGCAGAACCCAGCTGTACATGAATGAATGTATGGTAGGAGTCCCGGTATACTATAATTAGGATGTGCCTGTTTGATCCTTAAAAAGAGGGGAAAATTCAACCCATACAAAAATAAACCCATACAGTACCAAAACCAGATAACTGAAATCCTAGCTCAAGATCAAATTCCTGTATTATTCTCATTAACATATTCCTTAGCAGTGACAATATTTTCTAAAGATTTTTCATTTAATGGACTGTACAGCAGCCACCTTCTTCAACACCTCATACAACACAGAATGGATTCCAGCTAAATTTTGTGGCTGCCTGATTTTTAGATTCCAAAAATATATTAGTGACTACTGGGTACCAGAAATGCATGTCTTGGAGTAAAAATGCTTCCATCCCTTCAACTTTTCCAACTCAGTGCTCATATAAGCAACACATCAGCTAAGGCAGGTACCAGAGAGCTACCTGGGTTTTCAAACACTTTCAGTGGAAGTGTCTATGACACATTGCATTTCCTACTGCACTTCTGGTAGCACACTGAGGCCAAAAATAAGTACAATCTTTACCCCTAAATTGGCTTTTTTTTCCTTCAGGCTTCTCTGCCTTTACCCTAATTTGACTTGACCAAAGAGCAAACCCACACATTACACGTTACAACTGCATGAGTCGGCTCTAGGCTTAGAGGTCTTAGCTCATTAAAGAAGATTTATCAGTGTTACAGCCCCTCATCTCATAGATCCTGAAAGCACATTTTAGGGCCTCATGACCCTATTAAGGAAAATTCTAAAAGGTAGGCATGGGAAAGGAGCTCTGGAGGAAGTTGTGTTACCACTACACTGCTCATCCATAGGTTAAGCTGTTGATAACATCATGTTGTTTGACCTTTTAGATACACACAGCAGATCACAAGCATTTTACCTAGATTTCATCAGGAGGAGGCAAGGTGGCAATGAGAGTGCACGTTGTTTCACCTGGATCAATTATGCACATGGCTGTGTCAGCACAAAGCAAAACAAAGCACCCTGGGCTCCTCACCAGCACTGCCATCAGCCCTTCTCTACCTTCTACTTCTCTGGCACTCTTTAGAGTCTTTCCTTTTTATCATGAGGTGAAGAGAAAGGACATAAAGATTCCTGACCTCCTACAAATCTCCTGTTCTAGATCTCTGCTTTGCTCGGTAATGCTCGTTATCTCTGCCAAGCCTGCCAGCCATCCACACGCTGGTGAGTTTCTAAAGGTTCCTTCACCTCCATCCTTATCAGCAGAGACTGATTCCTTCCTGTTCCATTCCTTCCTGTTCCAAACTCACTTCTGAAACTGCTCAATACATCTGCTGCCTTCTTCCTCTGTTACTTCCTAGACAGTCACAAAAAGCTTTTTCTGAAGTACACAGTCTCCTCATAACATCAGCTGCAAATCTGAAGTCAAATGTTGAGGAGAGCTGCTTCAAGGAAAAGGATTCTGAGGAAAACAAATGCTTCTTAATAAAAAACAAAGAAGCCAAACTGAAGTTTAGTGATGATAATCTACAATATGTTGCAAAGTGCCAGTGGGGGTGGGAGTGGGAGTAGAACTATTAAGATCCAGCTCGTGTAAACAAAGCCTTGCTATGGCAGAAATACAGGGAAGGAAAAGATGGTTAGGATGACTAAAGTAAAAATCTGACACCGCCTTTGGAAGGAATTTTAGATGAGCCTGCACCACCTTATCATTATAAAAATTTATGATAGGGTGGATCAGTCATGTGTGTTCTTTTTTTTGAAAACCAAACTTGCATATAAATTAACTCTTAATGAAGTAGTCTGAAAGCCAGACACAACCATTTGCAGACTGTAATCATGTAGTCACTGCGTGAGGTAAGGCAAAGGTTCTAGCTCCTGAATTTCACAAGAGACAACCAACCTTTGCAGCTGGAGACCGCTCCAGCTTCTACCAGCTCCACTGTGTGCGAGCTGCAGGACCCAAGATAGTCAGCAGGGTGACAATAATGGTGACATGAGTGTCTGCTGTCTCTCCTCTCTGGAGACAAACAGCAAGAAACACTCAGGACTGGGTATCTAGACTTCTCATGGAAGAATCAGCTTACAATGGAAAGTTGCATCAAAAGTCCAAGATTTTCCTTCATAAAAGAAATACGGTCTACAAACCCAGCACCTTTTAATGTATTTCTTAATTTTAACACTCGTAATGACTGTGTGGAAAGTAATAGTTAAACTGAAAAAAAAAGAAGAAAAGCAACCAAAACAAAAACACAGGAGCTGATGAATTACATTTTACAGTTATCTGCACAGTATTTGAAACAAGGCCACCTTGCACAAAAGACAACAGATGCACTGGCTACCAAGTCAAAAAAAGACCTGGATAGTTTCAGGAAAAGACCATCACTTCCAAATGGAGACATAGTGACCAACGTCCACCTTCAAACTTGCTTCCATTTCTCTGGAGAAAGGTTAATCTCCCACACACAGCCAGCACACAGTCTATCCCTAGAGTACAGAAAAGCCCATGTTGTTTCTGTTGGGAGTTATCCTCTTGCTTACAAGAGTCCTGAGAGACTTCCCTCATGATTTAGTCAGTCACTCCATTTACTGTGGCTTTTTTTTGCTTAAAAATCTCTTCTTTTACTGCAGGAGGCATACCCAACTATAACCCTCCAGGGAAATGAATGCTCTGATCAGCACGTTCACTTGTGAAACATGCTTTCCCTTCACCATCTGATGACCTACTTCTCCATTATTCTTACAGGTGCTGAGAGTGGTATTCTGGAGTTTCTATCTCAAACAGGTCTTGATCTAGGAGTAACAGGTATTTCTGTATCACAACCACAGAGCAGAAAAACATAGTATAGGACCTACTACCATAGGAACCACACTATTCTGGACATGCAGTTGTTGACCTGGTAGGATCTCCCACCAATGACAGGAGCCCAGGGGATGGGATTTGAGACTTGGAAACCTCATTGTGGGAATCCAGATGTGGCTTACATAGTGAAACTCCTGTCCTAGTTTAACAGTTTAGAAGTGATGAACAGAATAGTAAGATTGTTTAGATTGGAAAAGACACTAAGATCATAGAGTCCAATCCTTAATGAAGCACTAATAAGTCCCCCACTACACCATGTCCTTAACCATGGTATGTGCATCTTTTAAACATGTCCAAGGATGGCAGTAACTTCCTCTAACCTTTAACTGCATACCTAATGACCCTATGGTTTAGTATTTTGCTACAATCCATTAACTGTATTTACTTGATGCCCTCTGACTACAGCAAAGGAAAGATCTAAAGCCCATCAAGGCTAAATTTTGATGACCAAATCTACAGTCAAATCCCACATAAGAATAACTGCAGCAGTCCAGGATTGGTTTTACCAATACTTAAGCAAAAGCCAAGTACACCTACTCAGCCCCAATTCCCAAATGCTACTCTCGGGTCCCAGTATACACTCCCAAGGATTATATTAGCTCAGAGAACTGCCACAAAGCCATACTAATTTAATAATAGCAAAGGCACATGTCCTCGACTTCAGTTTGAACCTTTACTGCATTAACTTTAGGCACTCTCAGTCAGGCTGTGCTGTCTGAAGTAAAGCCATGTCAAGAAACTACAAAACCCCACTCTGTTCATACTTGCTTGGCATTACCCTTCCTCCTCCTTCTCCCCTACCCCTAACAGAAATTATTTCCTTGTTGACTCTGCCAAATAACTGCATGTACAATCAATCCTTAATCCAGTTCTGACATTTTCTTTATCCTTGAATGCTTTTTTTTTTCCTTCAAACAGACTTTTTTAAACCAGACTGTCTGGACTGACTGACCTGCATCTCTGTTAAAGAAAAACTGCACAGGTGGCTGGTTACACTGGGACACCAGAAGACAAGTTTCCCTGGGAAGATGACATTGCAATGAGAAGATCAGAGTGATAAACACACTACTCAAGGCAGCTCCACCCAGAACCAC
Source organism: Geospiza fortis (assembly GCF_000277835.1). NCBI lineage: Eukaryota > Metazoa > Chordata > Aves > Passeriformes > Thraupidae > Geospiza > Geospiza fortis. The sequence continues at coordinate 863,152 of NW_005054363.1, forward strand.
AGTGTAGATTTTCTGCATTTTTCCCCTTTCGTACAAAAAGCCACAGGAAACATCCAAAGAAAAACTAGCACCTAAACAATTCTACTTCATTTTACTCACTTAAAGCAGCTGAGTTGAGGTGAGCAGTCTCGTCTTCAAACTACTTTTTAAAAAAAATTTATGTGTTTTCTTTTGGAACAGGTTAAAAATAAGTATATATGCTTGTTTATACTATTGTTTGCATCAAACTGTCAGAACACATTCGTCTTCAGCAAAAATGCAATGAAGATTTATGAGTACAGGAGAACACATGGGATATACAATATTTAAGTGGTATCTCTGACAATGTCCTTTTCTGAAGCAACCAAGGACAGCAATCTTTGACAGGAATGACAGCTCTCAATCAGTGTTAATTCAGCTTTAGGAAAATGTGCATCCTTGAAAAAATATGGAATTTAAAGACCATGACAACCAATGCACTGAAAGGGGGAAAAAAGACACAGCTGGATAAGAAATGAAAATTATAATTTCAGATAAATTGAATGAAGAACATTAGAACTAAATACTGCCAGCTCTAAAAGCTTCAAAAAGAGCAAGTTCATCTTATGTCCTATGAGATGTTCTCATCTCCTCTCAACCCTGCTATTTGCGATTAGTCAACAAGGGGTTACTGAACTAAATCAGTATGTCACTGCAAATGGGTTGAATACATCTGCCAGAAATGTATTCAAAATTTCCAATCACATCCTTAATGCTAGCACCTCCTATTTGTTCTCGTCTCTACAAGACAGTCCTTCTGGATCACTGTTTTTCCAAGTGAACAAGCATATACTGAGCTCCTCAGGGCAAATGTTTTCTGTGCCACCAACATGCTCATTCATTTGACTTGGCATGCATTTTGTCATTAAGTGAGAAGCCTTAATATTTGTTTGAGGTCACAGCAAACTGTGTGTTATTGTTCTTTAACAAGTGACCTTATAATAAAAAAGGGTGTTTTCTTTAATACATTGGCACCACCACCACCACTCTCATATTCAAACAGTATCCTATCATCAGTAAACTCTTACCTACAAGAAGGGATAGAAATAGGTTCTCTGGGCAGCCTGGGCCAAGAGGCTTAACTGTCTCATGCAGAACTTGACTGTAACAGCAGTTTTCAGAAATCACAGTCTGTACATGGTCTGAGACTTCCAGATACCATGCTTTAGAAACAGACACATAACCAGGCTCTGGACTTGGTGATCCTGACAGACATTTGAAACACTCATCCCTTAAAACTCCGCACTATATTCCTACAACATACAGAGGTTATCTACTCAATAAAAATAAACTATCTTCACTCATGTAAGAAGTTTTTTTGCCAGGGTTCTTAGGCCATGGCAGTAAGTTACTTCCAGCAGCAACTTACTTACCTGTAAGTTACTTACAAGTTTTCCACGGAAAAAAAAGCTTTTATCAGAGCCAAAGCTACAGCCTCTACTTAGGCATGCGGCTCCAGCTCATACCCACTGTACAGGGAAACCAATACTGTCATACACAAAATTACAGTGCCAATAGCCATTCTTATAAACAACTGTGGACAACATATTTCTGTATTTATAAGCAACAGAATCTTGAACAGAATCTTCGATTTTCTGAAGTGCTCCTTGTTATTACACCTTGTGCCCTCTAAGCACATCTGTACAGAAGTGCTCTCAGTGATTTGGGCAGCAAGTCACAACTTTGCAATGAGGATCTACAGAAAAGTGAGAGGTCTTCCTGAAGTCAAGGAGTTAGTTATAACTTTACTGTGATTTCCCCATATGAATAATAGAAAGAGTTAATATGCTGTTCAACAGTGCCCGTTTGTCACTTCTCCTGTGAATAGGCCTTGGCTATACTCTTATGTTGCTCTCTTCCCAAGGGACAAAAAGTGCACACATAAGAACTATTCACATAAACTACAGGGGTCTTCATACCATGAAAAATATATTTTATCTTCCTGTGAAACACCTCAGATGCCAAGCAGAACTTTACATGGTAGCTTGAGGAAACAGCACTAATCAGTGAGTGTAGCACATGCACATATACATGCTTTGCTTTCTCGACAGCTCTTGCCAGAACCTGCCTGAAACACTACAGAAAAATGTCTGGCATCACCCAACATTCCCAGAGTTACTCCTCAGGTAGCAGAAAGCATCCCTTTTCAATCATATTAATTTAGAGGCATTGTGCCTCCAATATCCACCACCATTGCCAAGTGTGGTTGCTTTGTTGGTTGTTGCACTTGCTTTTAAGATTCCCAGAAAAATGCATTTTTGTATCTCCTCTGTCAGTCCTTGCTGTTGATTAACTGACATTTTTAAAGGAAAATGAAGAATGGTTTGATGATTTTTGCTCCCCTCCTACCTCTTAGAAGTAATTTCCATGAAGTTTCCACAGCTATACAAGCCCAAGACAGCCCCACTGAGCACAGAGCCTTATGAAATCAAAACATTTGATTCAATAATGGGTATTTTACTCCTTAGTACCGCTACAAGTAGTGTATTTTCCATTTTGTCCTTTATTCACATATTTAGCACTTTACCAGCAGAGGCTGATTCACTGATCTTTGTCTTAGTCTTATCCCACTCAAAAAACCCTTTTGAAAGCAGAAGTTATTTCAGTGAAAATTATGGAAAACATATACATAGAATGAAAAAAAAAATCTCACTGCTTTCAGGCTATTAGGATGCAGGAAGCAGATCTTACAGGCCAATATAAAATAATGTAAAAAATGCATAGTAGAAGGACTGGGAAAAGTTAGGCTGGGAAAAGTTAGTTAGGCTGTTTGACACCATGAGGACAAAACTGTGAGTGCTAGGGTATTAAACAGGGAAAGGATCACAGAAAGCTCATGCCCTCGACAAACAGCATCTCCTACTGCTGCTGCTGGAGAAAAAACACTGATCTAGACAGACCACTGATGGCATTAGTTCATGTTCTTATGGTCTAGTCCATTCATTTACTTGCTGAAATACTGTCCTCTCTCCCTGTGAGGAATTCTTCTGAGCTAACAATGATGTTATCACCTTTTCACCCATGTAATGCACTTTTTATTTTTCCAGTTCTTTAAAATGTTTAGCAAAACTCTGCTTATCACAGACACTGCCGCCCCACATGTCACAGCTTTGCAAACTTTGTCTTTGAGCCCTGTACCTTCCTGCCTCAGGTCTCTTGTTCCTCATGGCCATAATGCCAGAGCAGCTGCACACCCTCCTCAAGAATACCTCATTTTCAACTGCGTGACCTTTTCTGCTCAGCCAAGTCTAACTTTCACCAGAAGTTAATTCTGGGTCTTTCAACAACTTTAAAAGCTTTGTGCTACTTTCAAACTGTGGGCTCTTCTGTTAAAGAGAGTATCAATTCCTCAGTGAGACAGCTCTTCTGCCTTACAGCAACTACAAGCTTTTAAGCATTTTATTGTTGTTCTTGCTATTTAGAAATACACTATTCATGTATTTATTTTTAGGTGGAATGAAGAACCACTCATATTTCTGTAAACACCACAACAGTCTGTCTGCCACAGTTAAATGAAAACTATGAAAAATATTAAGGACTACAGCATCAGCTATCCTAACAAATAAAACTACCTTCTTTTTCCTTCAGATCACACTCTCTTTCACAGGAGATATGCAAAAAATGCTTTCTAACCTGTTCCTGACATTTTTCCACTTAACTTCCCCAGAGCTTTGTCACTTTGATAGGGCTGTAAAATACTACTTTCCTGTTCAAAACACACTCCTGACTCATAATTTTTCAGTACTACACGATATCTATTGATCACTCATCTCCAAAAAGTTCAACAGTGGTCTGATGCTTTCAGCATATTTAAACTAATCAGCACCAGCCTCACTCCACCACCAGCAGCTTTCAGCCAGTTCAGCTGCTCTGTGCCTGTCCAGAACCCAGTGAGTAAAGAGAAACTTCCTCGGCAGAGAATAAACATCATTTACTGTCATAACTGTGTGTTCATTCTTTATGTGTTACAAATATGCAGCAAACCATCAGGAAGGTTTTTCAGAAGGTTTATTTATCCCAAACCATCTGCAAGGGCACACTTAGGAAAGTAACTGATAGCCAAGTCTGATCTGATCCCAAAATCCAGACTATTAGTGGGAAAATTGAAAAACTGTTTTTCAAAGCGTTATGTTGAGTTTGACAGAAGGGCGGACAACTGAACCAACTACCAAACCCGGCAGTTTTATAAGAAGAGCTAAGCCCTTTATTTTAGCATACGAGTGACAATCACAGCAACAGAGCTCTGCTTCTTTAAACATTAGACTGATTTTAAAAACCATTAAGAAAATTATTTAGGGATGTGATTGTGAAAGAATATGAAATATCTCAGCATCCTATTCTTCCACTGTGCAGGAATAGATATTATTAAGCCCTTGAAAGAGCCTAAATACACAGACTTTTGTATTTCAGGAGCACAATCCAAATGAATCAATTTATTCTAAACAGTACAAAAATGTCCTTTAATGTAGATGTAATAAAAAGATGCAATAAAAAGACATATGACATTTGGTTACCACCTGAACTCTCATCTTTTGTCATACAGAACCGCCCACACTGCAGTCTCCTCTGCCTTTTGACAAACAAACTCGTTTGGAATTTTCAAATCAGCTGCAGAGTTCACCAAGTAGCCACAGTATCAGCTTCAGCAAGAAAGAAGTTCTTATATTGTGCAGATGCACACATCACCCTGGCAGAGAACACTTCTGTGAGATGAAGCCTTTATTTTTGCTAAAGATAATTCCTTGTCCCACATGTTTGTTTTGGGCATAAATATGCACAATGATTTAACACACACACACACAAGTGTCAGCAACATGGCTCAGTAATGCAAATTATCTCCAAGTTACTCCTTCCTTCTTGAATCAAAAGTGGAATCTCCAATCCTTTTGCCAAACAGTGAAATCCTAATTTGTTTGTAAGCATACATTGTCCTATCTATAGTATATCAGTAGTTAAAGGCAATCTAGAAGATTTGTACTTATCACCATTTGGAACAGGATTGTTACACTCTGTGACTGACAGCAGAATTAAAATATTTCCGGCTACCGTAAAGTGTTAGAAGTGTTAATGATTTTCAGAAGTCTTAAAACTAATCACCAGTCTGACACACAGATATGATAGGTTGTGATAATGCTTACAAAGTCAGAGAAATACTAATAAACCTGTAAAAATCTATAACCTATAAAATACATATAAAATACCTATAAAATAATAATAAAAATTTCTACTCTAGCTCTAAAAACAGCAGTAGTATATACACAAAGAAAGACAAAAAAGAAAAGGAGAAAACTACAGAAGATAATTCACTTGCATACATAAATACACTTAGAGAATATTTCTTGGCGTTCTTTCATTAAAAGAAAAGCAAATGAGAAAATGCCTTCCAACAGATAGGAACAGCCCCAAATGAATAGAATCTCTTTTTGGAGATTCTTTTACAAATTCCACCTTAACCAAAGTGGGGAAATTTCCAAACCACACAGAATGGGAGGAACATCACTGGACTGCCATACAACTATCCTGCTTTCTATTATCTGAAAATATATTGAAAGTAATCTGATAAAGAAAACACAGAAGCCCATTTGGAGAAGGGATTATTTAAACCTGATTGTAATTTTGTATTTACAGGTTCTAACTATCAAAATACTGCAAGAACAAGTACCATTACACCTCAATCTGCTCAAATGTTAGAGAAATTAGGATAAAGACTGCACCTCACAATGCTCTAGAAACAGAAAAAGACAGAATTCCACTAATTGAAAACTAGCTTTATTTTTCAGAGCACTATATTCAAACCACCTGTATTCCACATATGAGAAAATGAAAGGAGCCCAGTACAAAACTATGACGTACTTTTACCACATAAATGCAGAAGTGCAAAAACTAAAAGGAAATTAGTTAAGAGAAACAAGAAAAGCAGTAAAGGAGGCAAGAGGACAAGAAGGTAATGACACCACATTTTCAGTATTATTTTACCTTCTTTCCAGTGTCAGATAAAGTGTTGCACCTTCAAATTTTATTAATACCAAGTAAATAAACACCCTAAAATATTAAACCACTTAAATTATGTTCCCACACAAATTAGTTTTGTTACAGTAGTGATCTCTGCTGCCTTGACACTAATGTGTGGACAATTGCATGCATATCTATTCTTAAAACAAAATCTACAAATGAACATAAATAAGAAATAAAATTTAAAAAAAGGAGGAGGGAGGCAAAGGCTTAGGCTGGGGATACATAGCCACTATAGTGAGAACAGACCATAGCTTTCCCTGGAAAACTGAGGTCCATATGTAAACAGGAATTCACCCATTAGCAGTGACTCCAGACTTTACACGTTTTATCCTGTACACACACCACCAATCTGAGTAAATATTCAGTCTGTAGGATGCAAGATACTCACCCTTCCATTCAAAGGAATGTGATGACAGGTACAAAATAAAGAACAGCAATAGCTTTGGCATGGATTATCTCCCACTGCTGGTCACCATCAACAAGACTAATTGGCTACTGAGATTTAACAATCAAGACATTCAAGGACAGAGAAGAAAAGGTCAATAAAAAACTGCATTATTTAGACAAGTGTCTGTGCTAAACTCACAGCTTCTGCATGTTGGTCTTGGAGACACAAATGCAACCCAAGCCTGCTCTTCCTCCACTACTTCCCACCCCTTTTATTTGTTTGCTTCCTTGTTTTTAACAAGACAGTGTAGTTAATTAAAAAAAATAGGATCTTATTGCAATGATAATTTTAACCTTTTCTGAAACTAGAGCTCAAAAGTTATCAATGAAAAAATACATACCCCTATTACTTTTTTTTTAGGTTTTAACTAGTCTTTCATTGTGCAGTATGGATCTTGGGAAGGTACAGCAAGAAAAAGTCCCATAAGGTTTCAGTTGTCAAGTGTTACCAGACAACTGTTTTGTGTTTCTTTAATTTATCTATTTTTCATTTAAACCTCAGCACAGCAAAGTTACCGTGATTCAGCAGAAGGGAAGCTAAAAAGTATCCAAGGTATCGAGGCCACAGGTCTGCACTACGTACCAGGCTCAACAGAGTATACTGACATTTAACACAGATCCCACTACTGAGGGGACAACACGTTGCTGATCATATTTTGAATACGCACATGTAAACACAAAGAAAGAATTATCCTTTAATGAATAAAAATGCCTCTCAAAACTCACACATGCATACAGACTAAACTCAGCTAAACTGGAAAAAACAACGCAACAAACTCCTCAGGAATCCCACCTCTCACAGAAAGCACAAAAAAACAACATCATTGTTAAACTAAAAGATCCTCAAATTCCTTCTACACACTTTCCCTGACATCCTCACACAATAAAATGCAGGGGTCAGTGGTACTGAAACAAGGAACGGCAGTTCCACTCTTGTGCACATACGAAAGCAAGTGACCCAAGCTATTATTCCAGTCTGAGGCACTTTTTGTTCCTAATATCCAGATGCAGCAGCTTTTTCTTTCCCCCTTTCTCTTTTTTTTTTTTAAGAAATGACTGTGGACACCTCCTTCACATTTTCCTTTTTTTCACTATTTTCACTCCATAAAGCTGCAGTCAATGTGTTTTGTGTGTAGTGAGAAGGGAATGGCACATTCAGTGGTGGTCTCAGCCACAGCCTACATTGGTGGCTCAAGTAGTCTCAGGATTAGGTCTTTGTGTGTGATGAAAGGATATGAAAAGTCAGTTATTTAAACTCAGTCAAGCTGTTGATTTTGGGGAGGAAAAAGGTTTCGCAATTCAGTTTTCCTCAATAAATCACTGCCCTTTTTCAAGGGCAGCTGCAGATAGTTCACATGTTCACAGTGTTCTCCAGAAACAAAACAGATCATGATTTTTTTACCCCCTCCCCTCAATCTAACATAGGGTAAGAAATCAAAATGAAGGGGCCATCACATTAATTACTCAAATTCACTTGAAACTAAAGCAGAAAATCAACTCTGTTAACAAGTAATAAGATCACTGAAAAATTACAAGGGCAAGAAACTACAGAGAAAATCATCCCTTTAAAATTTACCAAAATAATTTACAAAACCAACAGGAAGCCTGAAATATACTTCACTGTCCTACGTACTCAGTTTACAGACATAATTTCCAAGCAGTAGTTTATCAGTTTGGGTACTCATCTGGCAAAATCTGAGATCAGAGTTTAAAGATGTTAAGCCTCTGCAGATCTATCTTGAGTCAGAATATGATTCAGCCTTTGATGAGGTCTCAAAACTACAGCATCCAAAATACTGGCCACTTAGGAATATCTGGGCTAATGTGCATAAACCACTATTAAATATATTGGATTCTTAACTCCTAATACCCCCTCATTAATTTCAATTCCTAATATCCCCTCAAAATTTCATTCTATTTCTTGGCTGACCTTTTCCCCAATTAGTGCATTGTGTTTTATTAGTGCTGCATTGAGCTAAACATTGCCCAGAAAAGCTGTGGATGCTCCATCCTTGGGAGTGTTCAAGGCCAGGTTGGATGAGGCTTTGAGCAACCTGGTCTAGTAAAAAGTGTCCTTGTCCCTGGCAGGGGGTTTGGAACTGGATGGTCTTTGAGCTCCTCTCCAACCCAAAGCATCCTGTGAGCCTCTGATTTTACACTACAGACCCTGCACCTATCAGTGAAGTCCACATCCACAGAACCTTATACTCCCACAGAGGTCAAGGCAGGGGGGACATTTATATCTAAATAAAGTAGGTGTTTCAATCTTCTTATAAAGTTCTAAAGCACTGTAATGGCCCTCACACAAATTGTCCTTTACCTGATGAGATAACTTAGCTGGAGAGGAGCTGCCAAAACCATGTAACTCCAGTTAAGAAAAAGAGAACAAGATGCAGACAGAGGCTAAGGAGGCTAACAATAATTAAAAATATGTAAGCTCACAAAAAAAAAAGCCAAAACCCCACCATCTTCACCAAACAAGTTAATTCAGCTTTTTGACTATCTTAGTCAACCTACAACATTGATTACTACTAGATTTTACGAACAAATTTAATGCCACATTTGGTAGAAACGACAAGTGTCATGCTGAACATAGCATTGCTTTCTAGTTTACTTTTTTAAGAGAACTGGTACAGAGCCTTATGGTCAGCCAGAATTCATTACAGAAGATAAGACTCAGGATTAGACTGCAGATTTTGAAGGTTTTTTTACTTAAATGAGCTTCAACGTGGACTCTAAATGCACCATTAAAGATATTTTAGCTGGAACACCTAACTTAACCTTTGGTTTCTTCTCAGTTTTTCTAATTCACATCTACTCACAGCGTTCTGTTCCAGCCATGTAGTCAAACACAGCCATAAACACGTTCTCATAAAAGAGACTTATTTTTAATTCATAAACCTTGTGGATACAGCAGTAATTTCCACAAAACACAGTCAGCTGCACTAACATGAGATGCCTCATATGCTGTTAAAATTCATAAGAAGAAAAAAATTACTGCCTTGCAGTGAGGACTGCTTCTCTTGCCTTCAAACTCTCAAGACAGGTGTGCTGTATTTTGGCGCACTTCAAACCAAAGAATCAAAAGATGGCAGAAAACTTTAAATGCAATGAGAGTAGCTACTTTGGAAGATATTGCAAAGCCTTGATTTTGTAAAATCTAACTAGATTTTCAAAAGAAAACACAAGGTTCATTATGCATTTGTGCTTGCCACATACCTTTCAACTTTGCATTAACCAGAAAGTGTACAGAGACTATCCACTGTCTTGAAGAGAGTCTTTATTCTCCTTAACTCAATGGAAGATGCAAAAAATTAAACTCTTTCTGTTCAAAGAATTAATTTTCATCCAGTTTAGCTGTCTAGACTAATAATGCTCATTATGGCTGTAGTGCAGTGTATAAATCTCAATACCTACTCCAAAAAGAATATTATCAATTTTTAGCATTGCTTAAAGATCTGTATTTTGTGCAATGACAAAATTCTTGAAACTAGAAGGTGGCATTTAATTATTTATTTATTGGTATTTAAATTGGCTCATCCTGTAGCTTTTGAGTGTCCAATCACATTGTATTTATTTGTGCTGAAATTACACACTCACTTGCCAATACAGTAAAAGGGTGGAATGCTCCACAATGATCCTAGCAATAACTCTGAAAAACTACCACTTCTTCAATGCAAATCCGCTCAAGAAAAGCTTCTACACACAAAGTAAGATGAACCAGTTACTGCATTGTTTATTAAGTTTCACTTGATTCCTCCTGACAACCATTTAAACAATGAATGTTGGGAAATGTCTCTCAAAGAATCAACAATAATGGCTGGGATCAGGGCTTTTATATCCAGCTAATACTGTTTTTAGAAAGGAGAAAATATTTCTTCCTGAAGGGATTATAAGAAGTGTTATAAAAGACACCTGCAAACAAAACAAGTGACAAAAGATCTCTATCATTATTGATAGCATTTATCCTTTGTAAAAATCTCTGCTTCATCAGAAATAAATACATATTTGCTCTTGAATTTCAAAAGCAACCACTAAACAAGAAGCCTGCTGATCAAGAAGAGTAAATTTTAGAAAACCTGCCAAGAAGAAAGTGTTTTTTTTCTTATGGATAGCAGTGCATTATTAATCAACACCAAGATCCTAAATTTTCTTTTCTGATGCCAAATAGAGAAGGCAAGCTTTGAACCACAGTGTCTTTTTCATACTCTACTGGACTTGTAAAATCTACTTTGTTTTTTGGAAAGGAAAAACTTTTCACTTAAAAAACAAACTCCAGAATTTGAAAAATTATTCAATAGCCAATTAAGAAAAAACACATAAATTAATCAAGATGAAGGAAAATGTTTACCAAATGTGGTTTACAGTAGGAGCTTGAAAGAAGAAAACAATCACATCTAGAGAAGCAGCCTTCACTCTTTCATTCCAGACCAGTTCAGTTTTGGAGAGCACACAATGTCTGAAGGATCTATACACTGGTCAATGACTAGGTTTTCCAGTGTGCTGGTAGATGTTTCTCTCTGTACACTCTGTACCATGTGGCATGCACTCAGGGTGGACACTCTCTCAGCCTTCTTTTGAACCTGATCATTTGTTCTGTCAAAAGTAAGACACTGCAATTCTCAAGACAGTTTGCTTCAGGGTCTGCTCCCCAAAGGAAGTATGGACAAGATCACACCAATTGTGGCTCCCTCTGCTTTTGCAGACTTCTGTAACATTTTCCCAGCAAATTCTGCATCCTCAGACAACCCCACATGCCTTTAAACCACATGCCAGGGCGTGCAAAACACCCACTCAGTTTCTTGCTATAAAACCACCATGCTGTCTTGCAACATAACCCTCACATTACTACTGTAAATGCACAGAACTAAAGAAAATGGTTAATCATTTTATCTCAGGATCACAGCACCTAGAGGATGTTCTGGCCATGAGCAGTACACAGTGTGAACACACACACAGTGCAGTCTGCTGTAAAGGAGACAGACACACTGATGCATATGTAAACCCCTCTGGCCCAATGGACAGGCAGCACACTGTGCAGGACACATGGGTTTGACTTTGTGGATGCAAACCTTATGCTAAGAGAAGAGGGTAAGGACTGCAGGACAAACTGAACTTCCAGTCAAAAAGAAAGGCACATATGTATAGTTTCAAGACAGCTGAAATAAAATATTCTGTCTAATAAGACAGTTAATGAGACTGAAGAAGACTTAGAATCTGTATAAACAGCAAAAAATTAATTGTTTTTATAGAAAAACCATATTGTACTTTCAAGAATTTAAATTAATTAAAATTAAATTAAATTAAGTGATCATGAATTAAAAATCCAAATATTCACTGTAAGCAACTCCCTAACTCATAAAAAACTCCCAATTACTGTAATTGATAGGTAAAGTACACCATGGTCCTTACTTCCCCAGAATGACACTTTAAAGTGGCACTGTAAAAATCTGAAAAACAAAACATACACCTCAATTTCAGCTACTTCACGAAACTACAAAAACCACTTTAACTTAGTAGGCATTTCTACCCCTTGGAATAATTTTTTTTTCCTGTTTTCAAGAGTTCAGCAAGAACAACATCATTAAACTGTTCAACCTGAAATGTCTTTGGTTAATTTTTAAATAAGTCAAAACAGGGTTTAGATCCTGAATAAGTTATCTTTAAGAGACAAAGCAAAACTAGTAATAGCACCTTAAGAAACATTCCTGACCTCAGCATGACAGGTGTGATCCACTAAGTGGATCCAGATAATCCACTAAGTCTTTTTTTATCTAGCCTCCACCACTCTGTATTCTGTGATTCATGTTATTTTCATACAGTACGATCATTCTTTTTCAGATTTATCCTCCTGCAATTTTTTACGAGAAAGATTAATAGCAACTGCAACAGAAAAATTACCTTGATGTCATATATAATCCTTTATCATTTCATCATTATCAAAATCTCAATGCTTTGTCCATCTTTCTTTTCTGCAGCAACTTATTTCACTTGTTCTTATTAAGGCTATTATATTCACCCTATTACTACTAATCTTTTCTTTGTAAATAGCCACACCTATTTTAATCCGAAATGGTGCGGTAAGCATTTGATTCTTTGTGGAAGTAGACATGTAATTAGGTTAATCTGTGCTATCTTTTCATGTGAGCTGATTGTTTCTTTACTATGGACATATTTCTTATAACAGCAATAAGCTTGCCAGATTGCTTGGAGGCAAATCGGGAGCAATTTACCAAGCATGTAGCAGCTATGAGCTGAAATCTTGACATAATAGCAAGCTGTGTATAGCCACTCCTACCTAGCAGTTATTACTCATGTTAGCTTTTTACTGACACGTTAAATTTCAATCGCACCTTTCTTTCACAAACAAGTACTTTCCTTCGACTCAGCTACATCTGTGACAAATAGCTGATCTTCAGCACAGCATACGGGAATCTAAATGCAAAATGCAGTGCAGAAGTCTCTGACAGCAGCAACTGAATTACCTGCACAAAGTCCAAGAAGGTCAATGGAAGCAAGTCATCCAAGTGGCCAATATCTTTGGAGAACCGATTTAAGATTCTTCCTATAGAAACAGGGTTGAAAAGAAAAACAAAAGGGAAGTAAATATAATTCCTGAAAAGATCCATGTTTTACCACTTCAAAAACAATTAAAAGGAAACAGCTGGACTTCAAAAATAAAAAGACAATTTTGGAAACCCCCATGAAGGGAGTCTCCTACAACCACTGCAATATATTTTGAAGAAGAAGAATTTTTTTACAAATGCCTTCTACCCAAATATAAAACCTTCACTTAAACAGCTAGAAAAAAAATTAAATGGGCTTTGAAGATAATATTTCAACAGAATTTAACAGGTGAGACACACATGCTTTATATGCTTAACACGGGCAGGTAAAGGTTTACAGGTCAGACAACTTAATGCAAGTTTCATCAAGCAACATCAGCTGGAATCTGCTCCTATCCTTGACTGAAACTCACTAGAGCATGCATGTCTCAGATAGATCATAGCTGATCTAACTGATCTTTTTTAGCATTTCTGTTCTCACCCCTCAGAATTATACCTGGATTCAAACTGCAGGCGTTTCTAAAATAAAATCTGAGATATATTTGCATTCATGCAGCCTTACATTTATACTTATTGAAAACCTTGACAATACTGATCTTTATTAAAGCTAATAAAATGATTTTTAATCTGCTGTCAGTGAAGCACTTACATTTCTCTATTTTCCCAAGTTCTACTTGACTGAAAAAAGTCAGTTATATCAAGACTTCTTTCATAATTAAAGTCACAGAGCTGCCACCCATAAGTGGATTAGTATCTTTCTCTATTAATCAGTATCTCTACTCACCAGGAAAGAAACGAAACCAGGGGTGGGAATCTGGCTATTTCTAAGGTGTGTGATGCCCATACATGCATTCACATTGCTTTGTTATCTGCATATATCTTGATTCAATTATACTTTTAACTGGTACAAACATATTCACTGCACTGGCAACAAAAGACTTTTTTTTTCTCTTTTCAAAGGAGCTCATTAAACTGAAAGCAAGTTTAAAGTTTCCACCCAGTGCCCTGGCGACGTAATTTAGAGATAAGAGATACTGAAGGAACTTCTGTACCAACCATCATGCTAGTTCTCTGCTCACAGCTCTTTTTCATTCATTTCTTTTTTAACGGAATTTCTGTTGCCCACCAAACAAAATACAGAACACATCCTCTCCTCAGGTCTGGGACATGACTCCGAAGAGAGACACTGGTGGCAAAGAGCTTGTTCTGCAGTACTTCTCTACCCAAGGCAGTTACTTCAGGCAGCCAACAGCTGAATTCATCCTGTTTTTCAGCTTTGCACACAGAGAGGAAGGGTGTACAGCAGCACAAGACTCAGAAAAATCTCTTTCATGTTTTTCTTCTAGGAATAGCATGTAGGGATGTTCCCTTTTATTTGTATCAGGGTAGATATATCAGAAGAAAATCCAAGGCAATTTAAAAGAAAACTTTCTTTTTGCCATGATTTTCTTTCATGGAGACTGGTCACAGAAGAGTGATCAAGCACATGCTGCATACACACTGTCACTAAGGCTTAATATCCTTAAATATCACATTCTAGGATATTTTCAAATGAACCAAGTCTTCACTGGCAAAAAGAAAATCATTTGAAGAGGTTAAATGCTTCCTGTTGATAGAGGTTTTCTTCGCTGCATGTCCAGGAAGGGCAGATAAGGAAAACTAGGTGGAATAACAGATTGCGCTCAGGGTATTAGAAATCTGTTCACAGCTTTGTCACTTGTCTTCTGAGTGACTTCACTTTATTTTACAGAGCAAGGAGCACAGCAAGGAGAGGTGACAGTGCTAAGCCCCTCCATGAAAAGCTGTGAGACCCACCAACAAGGAGCTGCACACAAGGGCAAAGGATTGTTCCCACAGAGAGCAAACCCCACCTTAATTCAGCCTAAGAATCACCTTTTTGCCTTTTAACCCCAAGGAAGTTTTCCCTGTAGTGGTTTCAGACTTCTATAAGAAGCCATTGCGCAAAGGCCACCCCATGTGTCACTGCCAGGAGGCAGAAGGGTCACTCAGGCTGGCTCCTCTTCCATGGCCACAGCAAGGTCAGCTCCTTGCTGTCACCTCCAGCCATGGAGCAATGGCTGCGCATTAAGAGTGACTGTGGCTCTCCTCCTCTTCCCATGAAGTCCTCTGAGCAACCTGGTCATGACAGAAAACTCAGCTCAGCCAGGCTGTCCCCAGCAATCCCTGGTTTCACTGTCTCTTCCATGTTACCACCAACCACTCCAGTTCCCAGAGGTAATCACGCTGCTAATTGCCAAAACTGCATTTTTTTCATTCTGCCTTACGGAATTGTTAAGTATAACAATGTTTCTACAGTCTCTGTTTTGACAGCTCTGTGAGCTGCCACTAGGAAAGTGGAAATTAATCTGATGTTATCAATAAAACATGAAAACATCTTTTAATCTGCCTAATCCTCTTTAAAATGTAAATACAGCAATTCTGTAAAATGACACTGACTAAAATTTGAGTGAGCAAAAGAAATGGTATATGAAAAAGACAACCCTTGAAAACTGGAACCTTTCACAGTCCACCTAATACAATTAAATAGCGGCAACATGAATCAGTTGCTTCCCAAATAAACATTAAAGTGAATCTCTGATAGCAGAGCTTCACTGTTTTTGAATTCTCAAATTACTGAAAAAGTAGTCTATTTAGTGTTTGCACATAGAAATTCTGGAAAATGACACCTGAAGTCATTCAGATCAGGAAAATCTTTTGCTTATTGCTAAGAGGTCAGTATCTCCCTCCTGTACTGTTTATCTGGTGACCATTAATGCTTTTCTACAGCTAAAGGCAAGTGACAAACCCGCAAGCCTTAGTTCTATTTCTCTCATTGCTGTTTTTCAATTCTACTACCTCAGAGACAGAAGAAGACAAAATACAAGTCTGGAGATGCATTTCAGATCCTGTTCACATGGATGTAACTGAACTTGCATTTTATACAGCATGTCTTACACAGAAGGAAAGTACAGTAACTCACTAAAGCAAGTTCCTTCACCATGTGGCAGGGACAGCAATGCAGCTTCAAGCAGAAGTGTTATGCTTTGGAATTATCCACAAGATGCCCCACAGCCATTACAGTATTGCATTCAAAGCAATTGCTTCATTTATAAGGATGTCTACAAGTACAAGAGGTCTATTTCACAAGGTATGAAGAAACAACTATTTCCACTTACTGGAAGCACAGTAAATCAGTGACTTGCTTATGCATAATTAAGCATGCAAGAGAAAAGCATTCCAGATTTAAAAGTTAAAGTACCTATTTGGAGTCAGGACTGAAAATGCTTACAGTTATGACTACAGATTCTTCTAGAATGTGCAAACCTAACTTTTGAGAATGCTTCTTCAGACTATGGAAACTGTTGCACCTGTTATTCATGAAGGGCAGGAGCTGCACACCTTACCTGCCCCCTCACCTTAAAATTTATATTTACTCTCCAAAACCTCTAAATCGTTCTCTCCTAAACTTACAGACTATCAACATAACCTTGTCACTATAGCTCATATTTCCAAGAACCCCAAACTCCTTAAGTAAGCATCTCTGAGATACATATACATGCCAAGAAAAAATAATTTTTAGATCAGTCCAGTATATCAAATTCATAATAAATTTAAGTTCCTTTAATACCTACATCCTTTACTTATCCCAGCGAGGGGCTACAAAAGCAAAAAGAAAATACTGTATCTAAAACTTCTAAGTCAAATTTCACCAAACCACAAACAAAAAAAGTCTTTTAAGAAATCAAGGATTAAGTATGCCAATGTTACAACAGCATCCAAACTGGTGAATAGTATCTGCTATTTCAGCCACTCAGGCTTCCATGCAGTGTGTAGTGTTAGTAGCACGCTGCAAAAGGGGACGTGCTCTCTTCAGCAGTCTTATGTTTGTTTTTACATCAAATAACTTAATCAGAACACACACTGTTGTTAGATTTCTTCCGAAGTAATTAAATAACTATTCAATGCCAATTAATCACTGTTAAATAAGGGTCTGTCACCAAAGTGCTATGTACACATTTCAGACTATTTAATGGTCAAATACTTGGCAGTATCAAAGTTAAACAATGATTCATTAAACCTCCTCCCCTACACAATAGTTAGGCTAAACTTGAAGTGAAAGAATCAAAACTCTTTTGTCCTCTGTGAAAAAGACATCAAGCCTCAGTATGTGATATTCTTTTCTTCCTTGCTCTGTAAACGGCTTTAATTGCACGAATCGGAATGTGTTCAGGTGCTCCAAACCCACTTTTGCTTCTGCAGGTGCCTACTGATACTTTGCAATAGATGTTCAAACCTATCACACAAATAATGAAAACACTTGACTGTGCCACACCTTTCTAAAATGTTTATACATACTTCATCATGAAAGAAATATAATCCAAACTGAATCAACACTCAAGATGTAAACACCAGAAAAGGATTTTTTTTAAAACAAGAAACTAGGATCCTCCACTGGAACAGCCAAATGCCATCCACAGTATTCAATGTTGTGCAACCTAAATTCCAACGACCCTAAGAGCAAGAGCACATTATTTCTAAATGTATTTGGCACTTCTAGTATACTTTGTTGGCCAGGGCATTCACTGAAATACCTCTGTGTAATACAATAGAGTAGGCACATTGATTTTCTATACCTTGCAATGAGTTTACAAAACCTTTATACCCACTTGCTTCATCACACATTGCAGAAATACTTTGTCACTACTTCTCTACTTCACTGACTCACCTCTTTGGAAAAGAAGAAGGGTTTAAGAAAAGGGCCCTCTACAGATAAAAAGATTTTGCCACTTGTGTGTGTGTGTGTGTGCACGGGTGCGCAGTTTTGGAATGTTTTTCCCCTCAGAGATCAGACTAATCCTCAGTTCAGGCAATTTTAATTGCATCACACTTTTTATTTCAATATGCAAATGTTACTAATAAATACTGCTTTGCATAGTAACCTAAACTCCTCCATTGCAATTGGCCTAAATATCCCTATCCATGTACTGCATTCACCAGAGGGGAAAATATATTCAAAATCTCTTAAGCTACTCTGAAGCCAGAACACCCTCACTGCCCAGCTTCCATGGAGAAAAAGTTACATTCTCTTCCTCTCCTTGCTGTAAACTCACAGTAACCTGTCTAAAGCCAACCTGTAGTGCTAAGAATAGATTCAAGGAGCTACTTAGTCATTTATGCGTAAATAAACCTAAACAACCCCAGCTAGGATTGCACACTTGCTTGAAGGTATGTCACGCCAAGGAGATGCTTGCAAAGGAGATAACCTTTGGATGGATCCATGTCAGAATCCCAACGCACATTCTGTGCAGCCACTGACTTTGCTGAGTGAGCAGAAGCCCCTCATGTCCCCCATCCCCCTGACACCATGGCACCAGGGTGGCTAGGTGCCACCACTACAACAGCCACGGTGCAGCGTGGGCTTCCTGACCCCAAAGAGAGGAATCAGGCACTCCAGCAGTCCCAGTTACAGCCTGGAACACCAAAGCCCTTTTAAATGGACACCTGGTAGCAAAATAATGCTCTCGAGTGTATGTGTGGCAATAAAGGCACACTCAAAAAGTACAAATATAAAAAAACAGCTGTACAGAACTGGGTACATGCAAACACCCGTCCACTGAACTGCACTGAACACGCTTCCCATTCTGTCCGTGGTACAAACTGGCAGCTCCCCACAGATCTTGCTGTTAAGCTGTGGCATTCAGCAACTGATAAGCCTTTACCCATGCTCAGTTCACACACACAAACACACACACCCCGAAAAAAAAAAAAGTACTGCAACTACAAGCAGCCTGCCGTTTCATCAAAGCAATGACAAAGTGGATTGTCCGTATCAAATGTTGGCAGGAAGCAGACATTACATCAACCTTGTAAAATACAACTATGAAATCAACAAAATAATTAAAGATGGATTACTGACTTTGAAAGGAATTGTAAGTTTGTGAAATATTTCTTCAGAAAGAAATCTGGAAATGCATCTCCTGCATAACTGTCAATTACTGATCTACTCTGGCTTTTCTTCCATATTTCTACAAAGAAACGTCAAAAGGTCTGTTATCTTTTTTTAATATATGTTTAGCACCACATGTCCACACAAACTGCCATATATAGCATTGCTGTCTTCCCCACAGGCATCCTATAAATATAAATAAGAAATTCTACCCCATTTTTTTTCTTTAGCAGTCTGAAACTGATAGGAATATTATCACTTTCTTAGACATTTGCAAATAGGCACAGTGGTGCTGGGCCGAAATATGCTGAGACCATAATATCCATTTATCTAAACTGCCAGCATGTAATGAATTCAGGTGGGAAGCCTTCTATCCAAATTAATTTACTACTTGAAAAGGACTTTTTACACAAATGCTGTCAAACAAGAAAACAGTTAGGAAATGAGAAGAAAATGCGAATGCTGTGTTTGATCTTATTTTTAAGTGTAGGATTTAAAGGAAGAAGAATAACTATGATAAAGACAAGAACAGAAAACAGGCTTCTTTGGAAATGAATTTTTATTTTTACTGCTGATGGAGACATCTACATTATCTAGTATGAATACACCGATCCGAACTGTACAGTTGTTTCTGGAGCTTTCTAGTCCATACATACCATTGACTGGAATAACCCTGCTGTGGCAAACCAAAATAGGTCAATGCTCTATGCAATTTTTTTTCTCTCTTTGGTAATTTATGTGGTATACTTTTTCCCAGGTATACTCAGAAGAGCATGTGTATTAACATCTGTTATCACCAGCCAAAGTCTCCTCACATAATATACAATGCAGAAATTACATCTAAAGTCTCCACTAAAAACAGAAGCACACAAAGGAAAAACCTTGATTGTGTGGAGGAAGAGGGGGAAGTGTAACTTTCCTTCTTTCTGAAATTGCTTTCTTGGCAAATCTCAAAATACCTTTTGCATCCTAACTGCCTTTCTGATTGTACCTCACTATCCATTAACTAAGTTGGTTACAATTCCAGATGTAACAGCATTTATAAAAGAGAATTTAACTTTGGTGCTGCATTATACTTGCTAACAAAGTGATCCCATTTAAAAAAGTGTGCTAGAGCTGGGATAATATATTCATCAGCAATTTTCTAATTATTGATCCCTGCAATCATGCTCTGTAATTGATTGTGAAAGGAAGATTTCAAAATCATTTAAAAGTACAAACTTCTGGCAGTATATCAAAGTCTTATGCTAGAACCTGAGTACAAAACTACATCTCTGCTTTGTAATTAGAATGACAATGGAAGCAGACACCTGCAATCCCCCCAATCCCTGGAGTAATATCAAACTTCTTATATGTAATCCTGTGATGAAGATTGCCAGAACAAAGTTCTAACCATTCTAGAAGTTATGCTCTGGATATCCCCTCCGTTTCATTTTAACCTCATCCATTGAAGCTATTTTAAGTTATCCTCAGTTTAATGAAAAAATTCTAAAGTTAAACATACTGAAGCAAAAAAACAAAACCTAAAGTGACACCACCAAATCGAATGAACTGCCAAAATACAGCAGAATTTAATTTCTGCTGTATGCTTCAACATAAGTAGCATGACTTTGAAGTCCCATTTTTAAGGGACACACTCCAACTGAACAAAAAACAAACCACAAAAAACAAACAAACAAAAAGGTAATAATTTGCAACTTCTCATCAACTGGCCTTTAAAAAGATGCCAAGTTATACACTACTGACTAAGCTCTCCACTGATTTTTCTCTACCTTCTTTTTCATATATTAAGTTAGCTACTTCAACTTCTCACCAAAATGCAAAGCATCTGTATAACAGAAACACAAAGCATTACCTAGAAAATGCAGTCTTATAATGACTTTCTACTAGCATAATTATGAATTTAATTCTTGGCTAAAATATTTAACCACAAATGCACCCACTTATAAAAGAGCACTTGTGTAGCCTACAAATCCAATTTGGGCTGAAAATATGCCCCCAGTGCTGTTTTGCTGGAAAAGGGACTTAGAAAATTTAAACAGAATACTACAAGCAGGATGGACTGAAGTATCTCAAGAGTATTTTGTTACTGGAATACTTACATGAGAGGAGGTTACATTCTTTCCTTTCCTCATTCTTTCCTTCTCAGCGCATTCAAACACTCAAAGAAGCTTATGCTATTAGAGTTATTTTTATATTTGGGAGCTATATATATAAAAATATACATCACTGCAAGAATTAAATTAAAAATGGCAATATATGTCACCTTCCTGATAACAACAAAAAGGAGTTTTCCTATGTTATTTATACTATTAAGACATGATTCAGAATAGGCTTTAAATACTGCATTTCAGAAAATACTGAGGTGGACCTCACATAGCTCTTGCAAATCTGCTCATATTCATTGCTTTTCCCATTCTATCTCCTAAAGATAATTCTCATAATAAGAGTCTTAATTTCTAATGTTCCAATGTTTTTCTCCTCCCCCTCTCTTTTTTTTTTAATTGGTGTTAAAGCTAGAGGGGCTCAATCATCAATCCAGTCTAAAATAAGAATGGAGAAATAAGACATTACTGGATATAAAAGCATTTCGCTCCTGAAATTTTAGCTAAAACTGCTATATGGTTATCACTGCTATATGGTTATCATTCCAAAAACAAATAATATGCTATTTTTTACCAATCTTATATATTCAGATCCCCATTCATCTTCTTTCTTTTTCTGGAACCATGAAAGAAAATTCTATAGGAACTGTTTCTTCTGTTTAGAAGTCTATAGGGACTGAATTCTACAGAGGGTGTCTCGGGACAGCCAAGACTTCTGGCCTCTACCAACCCACCCATTCTGAGGATAAAGCCTCTGGACAGGCCAAACAACAGAGGCATTTCTATCTGACTGTAAACTGTTCTCTTTTTCTTGGCATGTTTCTTCAGCTTGATCATTCATTTTTCTTCAGCTTCAGTTTATTTTTCTTTCTCTCTTCTTCTGGAATATGTGATTGTTTGGAAAGGAGGGATTCTCTCTAAAGATCATTCATTATATACGCATGTAATGATTCCTGCAACACATTTTCCTTTGTAACTACTCCTACTATAAAAAAAGCCACTGGGAATAAAAAAAAATATTAAAAAAACACATGGGTTTGGCTATCTAGAATGCTCAATGGATGACACTAGATTATTTTCAATGGATTTTTTCCTGCCTCACATGGAAGGTCATTACTACAGAACTCAAGAGGTATTCTGGTATAGCTGTCAGAGAGCTCACTTAGTCTGCTGTGCAAATAATCAAAGCATTCCCTTGGAATATTTGCTCTGTGTTAAAGAAGACACACCCCACACCCTCATGCCCCATGAAAATAAATATTTTACTTCAATTTGAGACTTCACCTACTCTTCTGTTTTGTGGCTGGCACCAAATGCCACTTGCAAATCTTGCCTGAGAAACAAACAAAAATCTTTTGTCTCAGAAAAACTGAAGGCAATCACAACCCAAGAGGTTTATTCCAGAAGTGATGTCCAAGAGAATATACATATAGTCTGACAATGCATTTCCTTGGGCCACTGGCTTCTGGGGGAAAAATATATCACTGTAAAGTAAACTTCTTTACAGACTAAACTATAATTAACTTAAATGAAATCAATGAGAATGAGGAAAAAAATGAGAAAAAAACCCCAAATATGACCTCTGCTCTACTGTATATCTTACTCATTACATTAAAAGAAAGACATTTTAATAATTACATTGTTAAATGATAAGTATTTTGAAAAGCTATATTGCACTGCCTTTGACTCTACTGTACTCCTCCACTGGGCAAATATTAGAAAGCTTCATCTCAGAAACAAAAAAGAAAAATTTACTAGAAATAAGCAGCTACAAATGGGAAATAGCTGCTGACCACACCAAAACATTAGTTGTGCATATATCAAAACTAAAGAACATTTAATGTTTATGTATAAATATACCTTAAATATTACATACTTATTAGACCTTACATATGTGTTGCTTAAAGAAAAAATCCTATAATTTCCATTTTTTCATGGCTTTTAAATAAGAAACTTAAAATTTCTTAACTCTAAGAAACTCAGAATGATAAATATGTTAACAGCAACATTTTTTCACTTCTCTATGAACGCAGAAAAAAATTCACACACATCAAGGAGGAAAAAAATTATTTGACTGAACCATCATTCAAGCAGAAGTGAATACAATTCACAAACCCTTTTGGTTTTGTTAAGATCAGAAACAGACTCTACTGTGAAGTTCTGATTTACAGCTGTCCAGCAGTATGAGCTCCTAAATAAATAAGCAGGCTAAAACAGAGGAGTGCTGTTCATAACAAGGGACTCCTGAGAACTCTGCCATTTGTTGTCTGCATGTCAGAAACAGCCAGAAGAGGATTAATGGACCTGAGGCAGGAGGCAGAGCCTCACTGGGATGCAGGCTGGACCAGCACGTAGCCAGCAGCATGCCCTGCCCTGAAGAGTTTGTTGTGCCAGTTAAGAGAAACCAGCAAGACTGACTACAGAAGGAATAAGGAGCTAGGGGAAGACGGAACAGTAAGCTGGAACAGAAAGTTGCAGGACAAGATTGTATTTTAAAGTACAGGAACACAAAGGGGTCACAGAATTAATGAGTTTTCCCCACCCATATGTTTAACTGCTGTCAATGTACTGCGGTTACAACGCCACTGGTGCATCTTGAGAGATGATTTTAAGATGAAAAAGTGCCAGCTTGTGGATGAACTTTTGTGCACAGTGAGCAGGAAGTTACAAAGATGTAAGCATGAAAGAGAAACAAGCAGAATTATGAGGAAGGGAATTAAAAACACTGGAATGTGCCAACAACTCCATTTACCAGGTGCAGAAATGGTAAAAACCTTGCATGGGGGAAAGGCTAATGCGCAATCCAAGTCAAACTCCTTTTAACAATTCCTGTTAGACTCCTTCACAGTATATTGGGGCTGTAAGATTAAGAAAAGATCTTCCCTCCACCTGGCCCTGGGGAGCAGCTGCAAGACAGAATTGTCAAGAGACAAGCTGGCAGTTCCAGTCACAGACCTCACCAAACATGGGGTGTTTCGATATTGAGAGAGTTTTGTGTACACACTGACTTGAATTTTTGCCCTGTTTGCATGTGTCCTCTGCTTCACCCTCAGCTTCATACACTGAATATCCACTCCCTATTTCCTCTTCTCTCTCTTCCTTCAGCATTGGTTCTTCCACTCTCCTTCACCATGGCATGGCACAAGCTCTAGGTACAAATGTCATCCCACACACAACCAAGGCACAAAGCCCAACACAGCAAGACACAGGCTAGGATGTGTGGAAGAGTTGGGGACACAGCAACTGAGAACAGAAGGTGAACACAAGGTGATTGCAACACTTAAAACCAGAAAAGTGCCTGAACTGATGTTTTGGAAATGCAGTGTGACAAAACCAGTCAGATACAGGAATAACCCATAAGCCATAAAGCCAACAGAAAGGGTGCTTTACACTGAAAAACAGGGGAAATACAGCAAGGGAGAAATCAGGTTCTGAAGTAGTTCCCAAACTAGAACTGTGGAAGTCAAAAAGCCAGTGTCACCTGAAGAAGATGGCAAAGTGCATCCAGGACATACTGCATATCCACAGGCACTGCACACATACAGACTATTCACAAGGTTATACTCTGACAGACAAGGGAAGACTTATATCTATTGAAAGAGATGTCTTTAGAAAACAATTCAGAGGATTTCAGTTACTTCTTGCTTTAAACTGCTCTTAAAGGAGCATATTTCACTCTGCTAACTATAGAACTGCAGGGGGAACAGATGGTTGTGTCTCATTAGTCTTCAGGGTATACTCTGATTAGTTTGCTTAATTTCATTCACACAGGGTCTTAAAACTTCACGAGGCCAATTAAGATTTCAGGTAAAGGAATTGTCAGTAAGAGTTTTCTTCCTTTCTTCAAAACATGTCTGTCATTGGATTTTAACAATTCTCTTACTTAGACATTGATTTTGTTTTCCTGACATCCATTTTCACCACAGTATGGTTTTTGTCATTCTTTTAAACTAGCAGCTTTTCTGCTAAAAATCCATCAGACACATTAGGATGAAACAAGTTCCAGGACTGTAACAAACAGGACAACTAGAGGAGCCGTGTAAAGACTATGACAAAAATACCTATCACTCAAGTATAGGTACGTAATACATAAACCACTATTAAATCCTCTCATGGACCTGAAGCACAAGTTCTGTTTCGTAATATGCATTAAAATTTTTGCAAATAGTAACTGATCATAATCAGTTTGGGAAAGGTTCCTTCAAAACAACAGCTTTGCCATTGTTCTGCATTGAAAAAGACATCAAATTTCAGATAAGGCATGAATAAAATGGAAAAATACACATACAATAATGAAAGCAAATGACAGAAAAATATCTTGTGTTTTTGTTTCCCTCTTTGCAAAACAGCATGAGCACAGAACTTGATTCGGGATCAATTTGTGGATACATCGTTAAAACATAGGAAACAAAACTACACCTCCAAGCAAAAAAGCCACAAAAGCCAAATTGTGTTAATAAACCAACCACTATTAAAATTACAGAGTATTATTAGTAACAACTTAGCATGGTAGTTTATTTAATTAGAATATTTGGAGAACTAATGTTGGCTCTGATAGTTTTCAAAATGTAGCTTAACTTTAGAATGCATATGAAAAGCACTCAATAAACCTTTCAACACAGCTGAACGGTATATACAACACCTCTTAATTTTCTGAATGTCTGTTTTGTCCTTGCCTGACTCTAGAGAAGAACTCCTCAAATAACAGTTCACATATGAATATAATATGAAACTAATATGAACATTCAATTCCTAACCTTTTTAGTGGTCAACTACACAGTGGTCATGCCTTCAGGAAGGAGTCATGAACAAGTTTAAGTCTTTGGATAAATCTAAAACCTTTTAGGACCTTCTGGCCAATTGGGGGTTTGTTTATTTGTTTCTTCTGCTTTTCTGAGAATGGAAATTGAAAATGCCTCTTGACACCAAGGTTTTGTAACCTTTCATAATCCAGTGTTTTTCTGGAAAACTGTCATATTACACGTATACAAAATGCTAAAATGCCGGGCTTATGAAACAAAAGTCTTTAGCACAGCACATGATCTATTCTCCCTTCCAGTAAGTTCCTTTCTTCAACAGGTACCACACTCACACCTGCAGAAGTTTGTCCACAATAGACCACTGGGCATAATTAGGACCTAAATTAAGTCTAGACATCACAAGTTACCTAAACTAGAAAGCCAAATAAATTTGAAAAATAATCCAAGGTATGTTGTGAAACAGTATCTCTCAAGTGTTACGATTTGCAAGGGTTACATTCTTTACTCCTCAGTGCATTCAAACACCCAAAGGACCATTATGTTCAAAAAAGAGATCCTAGAAGAACTGAAAAGTTCTGACATCACACAATTTAAACTAGCTGTGAATCCCCCTTGAGGAGGTATGAATCATCTCTGGGGTTTAAATTAGATTATCAACCAAGTGAAGCAGCACAGTAAATCTACAATAAAAGATGAATGCCTACAGGAAAATAATTTTTGCCCCTAGTGGCAGATGCTTGAACTTTAAAGGATCTGAGACTAAGCTCTTTGTCTAAGCCTCCCTGACAGAAAACAACTGAAATAATGTTTTTGGTTGGTCCAACTTTGCTCCACATGCCACATGAAAACAGTATCTAAACCCTGTAAATGAAAGTATATTGTCACTTCTAAACCAATTGAGGATCAAACAATTTAGAGAAACCAAGACTTATTTTGCTGACAATTAAGCTCTATCACCAAGACTCGAGATTCAATGAAATCTGACAATTGTGAAGAAAAAGGCTTTTGTCTGACTAAGTCTGAAGCATTTGGAAGAATCAACAGAAAATCAGAAGACCAAATTAGATCGAAAAGCCTTTGAGGATAAAATTCATTAATTAAAGTAACTGCCTTTGTTGCTCTGGTTCCTCTCTGAATTGCTTTGGTATCACAGCTGAAAGGCACACAGCAAGAGGAAAAACTGGTCTAAGGAGCAAATGCTACACCTGTCACACTTCCTCTTACACCAACAACATTCTCTGTCCATCCTGCTGCTCAAGTTCCACTACAAAGAACCACAGCCCCTTTAAAGATGAAATGAAAGTTAAAGTATAAATCTCTGTTTTGCACCAAATCTGAGAGGTATTAAAGGTCTTTAAAGCCCTCTCCTTCCATGCTGAAAGTTTTTTTCCATCGCCTTTACTTTGTAGTAATTCAGATACAACCCAAAGCTACCAAAGTGCTGCAGGTCACTAGCTGGAAGAGTATTTTTGCACCTCCTTCTCAGGAAGTCAAAAAATGAATGTAACCTTCTGTTTTTCCAAGACCCATAAAGTCAAATAAACACACATTGGGGCCTGGGTTGGAAGGGACCTTAAAGACCAACTATTTCAAAACCCCCCTTCGGTGGGCAGTGATACTTTCCACAAGACCAGGCTGCTCAGAGCCCCATCCAACACGGCTTGAACACTTCCAAGGATAAGGCATGGACAGGCTTGTCTGGACAACCTGTGCCAGTGCCTCACTACCCTCACAGCAAAGAATTTTTCATAGTATCTAATATAAATGTACTGTCTTCCAGTTGTACTAACTTGTTCTCCTTCTGCCCATTTAATTGAACAATAAGTAAAATTTCTATTCAAAACACTTCTGTGTCCTTTTTAAAATTAATAACAAGTTCTCAACAAGCATTTTAACATCTTGCATCTAATGAGAAGCACAAACAACAGAGGAAGAGCAGGAAGGTATTAACAAATTAAGCAGGGCTCACAGCACTACATTTTAACCTAAAAACACCTCATATCATTTCAGAAACCTGGGATTTTGCGTTCCACTAAACATTTGTGTCTCTATTAAAAGTACATAATAATATTGCTTTAGTATGTGGTTAAGAAGGGACAAAAATTAATTGAATTCTATTTTTCCACAGGAATGTTTCTATTTTTTCAAGCAAACAAACACTTCTGGAAAGCGTCAGATTGGACATTTCCACTCTTGAACACTCAGCAGGTGAACAAAATCATCTGTATAAGCCCTCATAATCTTAGAGAAACACTTATTTTTGAACAATCACTTCTAAACACTGTCCTTAAGCCTTCAGTAGTAGCTGAGCAACACTGGTTATTAAATAGAGGTGCAGCAGAGTTTATTTTTTCTTATCTGAATTAAAAAAAATATGTTGGGATTGTTTTTTCCATTTTTTCTCTTGGGGATTTTTGGGGGTTTAAATATAAGCAGTATTCAGTGAATGGCTTTGAATTCAATATGAAATCATACTTGTAGCTTAATTATAAAAGAAGATCATTGTCACTGTGTATTTGGAATATTAGAACTTGTCAGCTTTATAAAAACCTCAAGGCACTTTTTTCTCTCAAATTTGGCTTTATTTTGAAAGCGCTCCTTAGATAAGATTTCTTAATATTGGAATAAGTCTAGAATAACTAGTTTTCTGTCGAAAACACTGATGAAAAAAATTCTCTCTATATTGTTAGTTTAATAGAAAAAAAGAAGACCCTTCTAAAGCTAAAACCATCTATATTTCACAGTTCTGAGGCTTTAAATTTGCAGAGGCTTCTGCAGGTATCTTTTGTCTCAAAGGAGCACCAAACAATTGGGTTTTTTTCTCCAATGGTAAGGGAATATTAGCTGACTAAAGGTAAGAACTACCAACTCTTCCTTAAACCATTTCAACATTTTTTAGCCAGGGAATACCAGAAATATTCTGGAAAGATAACTGTAATTGTTTACTTTTGGCTGGTTGTTCAGACAGGAGAGAGGAGAACTGTTCTTCTAAAAGGAAACTGGGGAATTAAGGAATGAAGGGAGAAAGGAAAGAAGTATTGTACCAAACTCAAGGAAAGCCTGAGTTGGGCCTTCACATAAACATATATTTTTTTAAAAATAAATCTTAAAAATATGGTAAATTTCTAAATGTCACTTTCCAAATCCTAGATACCCATCCTTAAGCACAGGGATTTAACTCTCTGAGATAGACATCACCTCTTCTCTAAAGATAAGCATGACAGATCAAAAAAAAAAAAAAAAATAGGTGCTCCAGAAGGAGAGAGGAACAAGATAGTGTAAAGTTTACAGCTTTAAATATTCACATTGAAAAGGACAGAGTGGGGAAAAACGCAGCACTGAGCAAATGCCCCTGGCATCCAATCACTTACTGTCCTCCTGGCATGTCCTAGAAAGGATGGGGCAGGGACAGTATTCCTGTATGAGAAGTTAATTATGACATCTTAAGAATGTATACAGGAGTTTTGCCTAAAATGTAGATCAAACTCTTTATTTTAGGTTGTGAACATTCAAACTGATGAACACGAAATTATGCTGAGAAATGAACACACACAGGGACAAAGATGCACGTATTCCCACTGAAGGGAAGTTTACCACAAAGCAGTGTCAGAGTGTTTTTTCCTGCCTACACACGAATTAGCAATATTCTGCATTGCATCATTTACATATTAAACAGACAGCGACTTCATTGAAAAAAAAGAGGTTTACCACACACACACAGAAATGTCATCACATCTGATAAAAAGAACTGAGGAAGAGTTAGACCATCTCTCTTTCATCTATTATTCCTTATAATTGCTATCAAGGATGTCCAAGTTCCAAATCTTCACCTTCTCAGATTTCCAAACACCTTCAGATTATTCTGCACTCCCTGCCCCAACACTAAATCAAGCTAGTAAAGACTTATGCTTGAAAGAGGGCAGGAAAAGTAGCATTCCTGGACAAAACAGAGGGTGAATTCAGTACACGGCGGACGAAAACTGACCAGAACCATGTCAGTGGACAGAGAAACCATGACCTTATGCAAAGTTGAACTCTAAACTTCCTTTGAATTTTCAAATGTCATAAATGTTGCACAAGTAGCACATGATAAAAGCTCAAGTTTGAGAAACATTAGTGACCTTTATGGTCTTCTTTTAACTGGTAAATTAGGAAGGATGAAGGAATCCTACAACTAGGTCAGAAGTCATTTATAAGTCTTTTACAACAGTGCAAAGACAAACACAAAACCAAAACCACCTCCTGAGCACAAAAGGCACTCTACTCTGAATCAAACAGCTGAGAATGAAGACTGCCACCTTTCTGCCATGCAGCAGCTTGCTTTGCCTGCTGGCTCCGTGAACTTCCTACGCAGCATTAGGTGAGTCATAGTTAAGGCAGCCCAGCCTACCCAGACTTTTCAGAAACCTCCTCACTCTACAACCTCCCTTTGGGACCACCACAACTAAATATTCTGCTCAAGCCAGAATCAAAAACTATGGCAACTAAGTATGCAAATAAGAATCACCTTGGAAAATGCTGAACAAGAGCCCAAATTTAAATGAACATTAAAACAAATCCCAAACAAAAATGAACATGCAGTTTCCAGTTTCAAGCTACCTGCCTTCAAGGTCAGTATAGCCACAAGCAATAATTAATGTCCATTACATACTACCACTCTAATTACAGGACTATTGTCCACTACCTAATAAAACAAACAAACAAACAAATGTTTTTCATATGTTTGATGTTATTTTAGAACACTTTGAAAAGCTCTCTTAAGGTTGGTAGCTATCAACATATATAGCTTGGAATAATGTTGTCCTCTCCAAATGTAACATTATCTTCCATAAAATGACATCAAAAATCAAAACCTGAAGGAGGTTCTGCATATGTGTTCACCTGAATACATAACAAAAAGCCCCAGACAAAGTCCCTAACGGTCTTGATGAAGGAAAAAAAATTATCTGGGGAAGAGAGGGTGGAAGACCTGTCAAGCAATTATTGTACTATTTGTAAACTGTACTATTTGTACTGTATTGTACTATTTGTAAATAACTTTAAGTTTGTATTTCTTAAACCGAACAACACACTGAAGTCAAGTTTGATTCAATAACTCTGCTTCTGCTGTTATTTCTATTCTTCAGGCTTTAGTCTGGATTGCCAAAACAGGCAGATTCACATACAACTGCCATTCTTTTCTACACTAAAATTTTAATTTTGGATCGAGAAGTGTCTTTTGTTTCCAAACACTCTACAAGATCACCACAGGCACAAACTAATCTTCACTTATTGCATAATCTGCAAGATGCTGGCAATCTGAAAAAAAGAAAAAAAAAGAAAGAAACCTCAACTAATTAATTCACCCAGATGCTGCAGTGCAGATTACCTAGGACCGTCTGGGAGAAAGAATTCTGTGCAGCATAAAGCAGAACACTGCTAATGAAATGAGTTTGCACTGCGATAGTGTTTGTTTCATTTTAATTTCCAGCTACTCAGATTAAGCAAAAAAAAACCCCAAAACACCCCATCACAGTGGGCTAGTTTTTCTGCAAACAGCACAGTGGTCTAACTGTGTCTGTGTGTCCATAAGGGACAGCAGCGGAAGGCTATGGCACAGCCAAGAGCCTGATGTGCATGGCTGTCACCCGGGGTGGGGGATCCACATGTTCAAAGCTCACACTGAACCAGAGGGGGAGACGAGCTGGACTGCCTTTCCCACATTCCCTATAGGTGGTCTCACCACCTGGCTGCTCATTATCCCCGCCCAGCTCTTCTCCAAGGCAATTTATTTTTGGAAATGCTTATGCCTTGTTCTAAGGTTGAATGAATTGAGTTTTGATAAGTTTTTCCTCATTTCTCAGAGATGCTCATTTCCCATCCAAAACAGGCATCCATGAACAGCAAGAGAGGACATTCTATCCATGTGGCACCTCCAGTTCCCACTATCCACAGTAGTTGTAGCAGCATTCCACAATTTATAAACAGATTAAAAATAGCAAAAAAGGGTTACATATTTAAAATAGTTATTATCAAAACAAAACAAAAAAAAATAACAAAAAAAAATTCTCCATTTTGGATTATCTCTAAAAGCTTATTTGTAGCTGCATCGCCTCAGTTGGGCCCTCTTTTTAAGCCCCTTGCAGTTTTCCATCAATATTACAGCAGTCTCTCCCTCTGTTTTCAAGTGTCTCCAACCAACATTCAGTTCCCCATCGCCACAAATCTCCCCAAAACAGCATGCCAGCTATGCAAGACTAAAACAAAATTTCGTTTTTATTTTCCAGCTACACTTGCAGGAAAGGGATGTCTCTGAACAGCTTCTGTGCAGTCTTCTAAAGCCAGTATTTTTAATTAGGCTTCCCTGTCTTGCTCGACATTCCATGCCTCCTTTTTGCTCGGCTGAGGTGGGGCGAGAGCAGCTCTCTCTGTAACTGCTTCAGTAAATGAAAACACTAGACTTTGCAGTATCTGGGCAGGTCAGCATATGGTCAGAAATGAGTTTCACAGCAGGCTGTTTTCCCCACCAGGCGATCTTAATGCGAAGAAGATCGAAAATCCTTACGAAGGGACGCGGAATCTTGTGCCAGGGAAGCAAGAGGCTGCACTTGGAAGTGGCTGTCAGTGCAAGCTTCACGCTATTTCCCTGTCAAATAATGCCTCATCCCCTCCTACAAACAGCTTTTCTGTAAAGCTTTTAATTTTATCTCCCATAGTAGGCATAAATGGGGTGAGGTCTGACTCGGTGAACTGAAAATGTAATGGGCTTGTCTCATCGCTTTATGGCCAAGTTTCATTCAATTATTATTGCGGAAAAGAACAGGATAGAGTTGAATCGAGTTACGCTAATAGATAATAAATGTAAACATAACTCCAGAGTGCCATTTACTGACTTTAAAGACTACTCCTATAGCAATCAGCTTCGTACAGCTCTTGACAGAATCATAATGGTGATAAAACACATGGAAGCATAAGACTATTTAAACTCTTAACAAAGCCATGATAATACTAACAGTAAATGAGCAACTCCCATAAAATATCATTTAATAATCACGCCCTGATAAGATTTAAAGTACATATCGCCATTGTTATATGAAAAAAACATTAAAGGGTTTTTTCTTTAACACATGTAGCAACCTAACAGGTTTTAATTACCACACCTACTTCAGTGACGAGCTGTTCCACTCAAACACCCAAACATAATATTTACAACGTTGTGTGGTTGTTAAGGATCTTGATGATTGATGGAACCCATTGTGTTGCCATCTTAATAACAACAAATGCAAGTGATTACCAACACGGAAGAGAGAATCTGTGTTTTTATTTTACAACAAAAGGCTGTCCTATAGGGACTTCTTTTTCAACATAAACTAACAAACCTGTGCACATGTGAATGCCCTTTAGAGCTTGGCACAGAGAGTCAAAAACAAAGCCTCTGCTGCTTTCAGGACAATGCATTTTTTTGTATTAGCTTAAGAGAACATGAAAGCTGTCAAAAGAGCTGGTACAGTTTTTCACAACCCTGCAGAATTCATCTTGACCACAAGGATATATCTGAAAACTGCATCAGAAAGATAGGACAGATCTTGTTTCCAAAAAAAAAAAGAAATAAAGAAAGCAATTGAGTCATTGAGTCAAATAGGAATACAATACATTTCCTGGCATTGCTACTGAATATTTATATCACTGACGAATGAGACTACAAACGAAGTATCTTAACATGAAGCTTTGCCTTGTTAACTGCATGATATGCCAAAACACCACCTACTGTAAATCACACCGTTTAAGACCAGTATTTCTTGTTTAAACATGCTACTTGTTCAGCAGAATCACTTGTGTGAACAAGCATACATTAATGTACACTAACTAGAGCAGTTTCACTATCCATCTGATAAAGTATAATTTAACAACCTCATTATCAGCATTGTAATTTTCAGACTGCTGAAATACCATATTCGTTGCAAATATTATATGGTTGAAACACTGTAACAACATTGCCCATTTGACACTTCTGTCAGATAAAATGCAGATAGTCATTTGTGCATTGATGAACATGCTTTTAATCCTATAAAGAAACTTTCTCTGTCAAATTATAAGCGTTTCAGCAGTTGACTTATGAACACTATAATTAAAATCCTTATGCCTTAAAGAAAAACAAACTTCATTATAACAACAGCTTTCTTTCACATTTTAATCTTTTTATATTTGGAGTTTGCTTTCATGTGCTGCTATTAGCTATCAGTTCAGCGTGCCATTTCTGGCTGCCAAACCAAAAAAAAGAGTATTTTTCTCTATAACCTGGTCAAATCTCAAAGTCTAGGTAAGTACTCAAAGGGATCTATGTTTATTTAATGCTTCCACAATGCATTTGTGGGGGAAAAAAAATCTGTTAATTTAACAGGTCAAGGACAAACATCATACAATTCAGTGCTTCCCATTTCTAAGAAGACCAGAAATGCTGCAAAGTCTGCCAAAATATTTCTTTTCCTCCTCTAACTGTCAGAACCAACAGTTTGAGGAGATACAATTTGGGGGGAAAAAAAAAGAAAAAGCTGCACTTCTGTAGTGATTCTGGTTCAATTTAAATTTCAGGCAGATTCTCTAGAAGGGGAAGAGATTTCTATTTTATCTGAACAAATTAATGCATATCATCCATTCCTTCTTACAGCACCCATCAGCAAAGCAGCAGCAGGTTTCAGCTTCCTAAATTCAATGCAATTCAAAACTACACAGAATTTACACTAGAACCACCATAACTGAAAATTATGCAGTTACACATTAGCATCACTTCTCTAATCTCTGTCCCTAAACCCAGAAAAGAACAATTCATTTACAAGCTAAGCAAGTAATCTTGAATCAAATCCTGAAGCTTGTCAAAAGTAGGACCATCTGAACTATTCAATGAGAAACTCATTTCAAAAGTGGCAAGTCCCAAATCAAGTCTTTGCTGCTGAAGTCCGGGTCCCTTTCACATAGCTTTATAACAAATCTGTTTTGAAGTGTTACAAACATCTTGGAAAAGAAATTAAAAGGAATAATGGCTGAAGAAGGTCTCCCTGGTGGGAGTCTTCTGACTTTAGAGGGTTATCTGACTTTTTGGCCACTATTTCCAAAAGGAAAAAAGTTCCTGAACTCAGCACTACATGAAGCTGAAAAGCTTATTGTGTAAAAGATCAGGAGAAAATACTATTCTTGCAGACAATTAAGACAACTGAATGGAACCACAGTACTATTGCTCAGCAGAGAGGTTGAAAATTGACTCCTCAAATATCATCTCTAAAAACACAACAGATGAATTTTGTTATCCTTCTAAGAAGCCTCTGTAATGCTCAACTGGGATAAAACAGATCATGCTGCCCTCTTGTGCTAGACATGCACAGAAATCAACCCCTTTTTATTCCTGCAAGTGACATGTGAAGTGCAATATATAAAGCATTCACACGAAATAGAAAACGTCCACATCTTCCTACTTTACAGATACTCTGACATTCATGTCATTCCCTTACTGGGATATGGGTAGAAGAGCAAAGGAATTTTCCAGAGAGCCAAATTCTACACAAAAAAAAAAAACTTCTATGAAAAAAATGCAGACAAGTCAGATGTAATAAAACCCAAATACTAACAGTTCAGCTACCTATCAAGCTTTCACAACAGCCATGTAAGTGATGCAGTAGAGATACCTGCTGATAAATTAGAATTTCAGTCATAAATAAACGGCAATTTTTTCTGCATGCTGGGTAAGACAATGTACTTTGGTCACTTAGGACTATCAGCTCAGTAGGGTTAGGCTAAACACTTAAGACGGAAAGAGAGAGTCATTTATTAATAAGGTTCTTCCAGTGCAAAATAGACAGTAAAGTTTAATTCTTTTTAGACCTATGCTGAATTTAAAGGTGAAATCTGTGTACATATAAGTATTTTTGGCTAGGAAGGGAGACAAGAGAGGGGTCCTTTTATTCCTTTTCCCTCTCTGCTATGTAATCCAGGTTCCAAAAATACATTGACGTTCTTCTATCATCTGGATAAAATGCTATTTACTATTGCCTTTACAACCACCCCTCCCCATATATTGCTAATGCAATCTGTAAAGAGAGATCTTGGGCTTATGCCTGAACTGATTCACAAAGCACAATTTTTTTTAGAAATAAGTCATCTCATTTATTCACCAAGACTGATTGGATCTACACTGTTGGGAGCTGACAGACATGTCATGATTCACCACGCATTTCCATTTCCTAATGTCGACTCCCTGATGCTCCTCGTTACTCTGCTTCCCCAGTAAGAACTACCAAGAGCTTGGGACGTCTGTTTATTTAAGTTACCTACTCAACTCTGGAACACAGATCACCGTGTGTTAAAAATACTAGCCGTGGCAATTTTTAATTACTGATTCTTTTCTGATAATAAAACAGCAAAATTCAGTTCAGCAACTGATTCTGCTGAGGTCTTAGAGACCTCACACTAACACTGAGAACATGCTGGATGCTTAAATGACAGATCTGACATTGCAGTATCAGCTTTGCTAATATGGGATATGATAACTAATAGTTTGGTTTAGCTATTACAATCACAAGCTAGAAAAAAGCGCATTTAACAACTTCAATTTCTTTTTAGTATGTCTTTCATAGGCATATTAAAAAAAAAAGATAGGGGGAAAAAACCATCCCACCTCAATGCAAGAAATCTGAAGTTCTAAAGGATAAATAAACAGTAAAAAATCCATGTAAATCAGACAATGAAATACAGATATTACAAACAGATTTCAGAACTGCTAAATGCTGCAATTCTGAAGGAGAACATTGTCTCATATGTATCTTTTTTCTTCCCTTTTTTCCTTTTTCAAATAATGCAGAGATCAGAACAGCAGTACTTTTGCATACTACCCTGACCAAAAGAAAGATGAAGGGAAAGAAATATATGCATCCTGAAGTTAATCCTCTATTATAAAATATCTGTTGTTTAACAGAAACACCCATCTAAGTCACAACGGCGTGTGAATACCAGCAACAGGCAGATTTAAAGAATGTCAGTTTTACAATGCACTGCTAATTAGAGCTTCACAGTGTTACAAAGCAAACTGGTGTTACTCTACATTGTTGCTGATGTTCTCTCTCTAGTTCTTGGTTTGTTATTATGAGCCAGATTTATGGGCATTCTTACAAGACCACTAAGTATTCCCTCAAAAATGAAATTACTGTGTTTGCTGCGCACACATACCCCAGAGAGAAGAGGAAAACCCCTGACACATCAGCACTAGGATTTCTTCTCAGGCATGTGCTCTCACTAGCTCCCATTTCCTGAGCTTCCCTTCTAAGCCTCTGCAGTGGCCCTGAATGTACATTTCCACACGCTCACAGTACAAGCAGGCCAGATAACAAAGTCCTAACTTTCTGCAGTAGTAGGGGTGTTCTTTAAGATTAGATTGTACTCATTTCATTCGCCATATCATGGGCATGAACCTTTTCTCCACATAAGTATCAATTTCCTGAAAATATTATCATTTTCTCTGAAACAATAAAGCCATCCCTATATATCCTTACAATTAAATGCCTCCTGGTGCTATGAGAACAAGTCCATTTTTTTCCAAGGGAGTGAAGATCATCAGGTTTCTGGCTCTCATGTAAAAGACAAATCTTTGGCTAGTCAATCAGTACCACCCACTTTCCCACTCTCTTCACTCTGCTCCAGCTTCTCTCTCCTTTCTTTTGAAGAACATAAGGATCTGGATCACAGTTTTACAAAATGCATTCACACACACTGAGCATATGGGAGACTCCCTGTGAAACTGCATCAGAACAGCAGTGCAAATGCAGGTCCACGCACAACACCAAAGCTACAGCTAATTCATTGTTCTGTAAGCTGCATTTAAAGACAGTAAGATGAACCATCAATAAGCAGTCTGAGTTTGAAATTGAAAAGTACTACACTGTAAAATTTGAAGTGCTTAAGTAAAAATTTAGATTTAGAAAGTCTAAGTAAAAGAAGCAAAAGAACCCAGCAGTGCAAAAACACCATCAAATTGTAATTGTCCAAAAATTGTACAATTTGTGCAATCAAGGAGATACATTAAATATTGAAGGTTTGGGTCTTTTTTTTAAAATAAACTTACCTATAGGATTTCTGTCAAAAAACAAGACAGGGGCTTTCAAAATGGATTGAAACATTTTGTTGTGCAAATTCTGACCAGAATTGACAAGAACTTGAAACACCAGAAGACTTCTTATTATGCCAAATAGTATTGTAGCCACTGTTAAACCTGAAATTAAAAAAAAACCACAAAACATGAATAGAGACTCCAAAAAGATATGGATATTTCAGAAAGAAAAAAAAGTTAAAAATAAAATTGCACTAAAACCAAATTCTCTGGACTTCTGCATATAGCAAGAATCCAAACTTAAGCCTAGGGGGACTCAGACTGAGTGCAGAACACAGATACATTTGTCACTAGCTTCAGTTATTATCACAGAATCAATTTAATCCATTTCTCTTTTTCTGTTTGAAAGAACTGGTACTTCATAGAAATGTAGGAAATGTCTGTTAACCCATGAGATAAATGCATATTGAAACTTTCTGCCTAACAGTGTTACTAAAAAATTCATTTTGCAGTGCCATGTATAATTGTGGCTTGCATAGGTCACTGTGAAGATTCAACACTTGCCAGCAGGTATTAAACAAGTAATAAATACATGGCTATTTAGACACAACCTTGAGTTACTCCCAATCAGCCCAAAGCACTTATGCCATTCTTCCCCTTGTAAAACACACCAAATCACATAAATTATGTGTCTTTCACACTATGTAAGATGCATTCCTTATGCCATGAGAAGAAACAGTCCTTCTAGGTAACTGGTGTGCAGACTCTTTGCTTCTCTTCTGGGTACAACTCTGCTTACAAGACAAGGGTGCTACAGGGCAAAAAACTATTGAAATAAATAATTTGAGATTGCTGTTGCTCTGTTTGCTGTGCATAATCTCCAATGTGGCTGCTCAAATTCCCTGTCAAAAAGAGTGAACAGTGAAGGTCTAAACCTTACATTTAGCAGAGCTTTCAGGCTCCACGTGTTCTGCTTCAAAAAATCAGCATAGCTACCTCAGGTCTTGAAGATATGCTGAAGTTAGACCCCAACTATCAGCAGAAAACCTTGCCTATTCTCAGGGCAGGTTAAAATCATACACAGTTCAGGAACAGCTACAGTAACAGTGGGAAAGAGGGAGGTTTTAAATTATGTGAAATGGTT
The DNA here is from genome assembly GCF_000277835.1 of Geospiza fortis. NCBI lineage: Eukaryota > Metazoa > Chordata > Aves > Passeriformes > Thraupidae > Geospiza > Geospiza fortis. The sequence goes on from NW_005054363.1 coordinate 902,227, forward strand.
AAGCTACCCCATAGGCTTCCTTCTCTATCCTCCCAGGGAGTAAATAAAGGTATCATCTCTATTTCATTTGTCTTCTTGCAGTTTATTGCTCACATTCGGTGAGGCGCTGTTTTTAAGAAAAGAGATGATGACGAGGATTTCCAGGCCAGGTAGGAGAAGATAATTTTTCCAAGAATAACTGCACATACACAAACAGGAAAGCTGGGTCATGCAAAAAGGGAGCCAGAGAGGCACAAAGCAGGAGGCTGTGGCACAGCCCATTCCTAACAGCAGTCTCTGGGAGTGACACAAGGAGAGGGACCACATCCTGGAAACCCCCTATTTCTGTACAATTTTCCTCAGGCCTGGAAGCAGCTGGGAGCTGTTGGTATGACCCTGCCAGAACAGACCTGAACAGACCTAATGGCTGGGGAGAAGGAGAAACAAGACATGCTTCCAAGTCCTTCACTTGGTCTGTCTCTTTGCTTTCCCTGTTCATGAGCTCAGAACCTCAGTATGAAAGAGACATGGGCTCTTTGCATGTCTGCCTTATAGAAGAGGTGTGGAATTGGTACCCTAGCTCTGGCCAGCAGTGTTCCCTATTAACAGCAATTTTACTCTTCAAAATCTTTGTTTCACAGAAGCAAGAAGGACTAAGAAGGAACTACTAGAGTGGGCTTGTTTTTTCAAATATTGATAATCAGAAATAAAAATGTTAAATTGTTTTGTACTGTTTAAGAGATTATAGAAAAAGGTAAGTTGGATTATTATGTATTTCCTGCAAAATGTACTACTTTTCTATAACTTTGTCAACTCCACTTACAATTTTATGTAGATAAGTCAATGCTGTCTGTTCAACAATTGCAAATATCTCACTAAGTCATCTAAAAGTTTCAATATAAAGGTAGCTTTTGTTGTCCTGCTATCTAGAGCAAAATATTCCTTAAAGGATAAAATTTTCACTAATGTGGTTTAAGCTACCTGGTTAGAGAAAGTGAAATTTGCCACATTTAATCACACTGTGCAGTCCACTGGAACGGTTCAGGAAATAAGACATTACACAGAGAAAATAAGAGCCAAGTTCATCTGGCTCCTAAATTGTTGCTTTCCAGGCCAAACACAATGTTTTCTGTCAGCCACTCAGATCACGTGGATTCCAGAAAACAAACTAAACAAAAAATCCTGCACCTATTCTCTCACCCAGGGAGATGTTTCTGAATACATTCAATGCATATTCCTCTGGCATTCCACCTGTTTTCTCACACCAACCATTTACATCTCCATGAAGAAATTACCATGCCATACAAAACCGTGCATCACTAAGAGTGTTAAATAGCAGAATCTGAGAGCATGCACATGATTCTTCTGTGGCAATTTTTACTACATCTCAGAGCAGTTTTTCAAGATGTTTGGATGCCTGAATGCAAGGATCAACGCCCTTTTCTGAATATTCAGAAGCATAATGCTACCTATTGAAATATATTGAAATGTTTTTTAACAACCTGCTTTGCATACCCATCTAGGATGCCTTTTAAAAGCTTGTTCTTTTTCTATGGCACTTCAGAAGAAATGTAGCCATGCCAAGTTTTAGAACAGCACAGAACAAAGATCCATTTCTAATCCCTCTTGCCATCCATATAATGACTGAAGATTTAGCTCAATTACTTACTAATATATAGACAATAACCCCAACCTTAATGTGACTGACTTTTCAGATACTCAATTCCTGATTTACTTTCCAAAATCCAGCCAAAGCAACCTATTTCTTCTGTCAGATTTATTTTATTTATTGCAATCTATTTAATCAGAAAACAAGACTCAGGCTTTTAATCTGTAAAGACATTGCTCAGCTACTGCTAGAAATCACATTTCCCCACACATTGCTTTGCACCTCTCAAAAATCTCTATCAGATAATAAATAGCTCTTAAACATAAACATACACATACAAATGCACATGCAATTACCTGCATAAATTCCCAAATAAAAGTTAAGGTCTAGATCAGGCACTTTTGTTCCATTATTTCCATTTGTTGTGAGATTCAACTTTTCTTGATGATTTGCCCTGTGGAAATGCACACAGAAGATAACCATCATTAAATAAGTGCATTTAGCTGTTTCTAGATTCAATTCTTTAGTTGAAATCTTTAGTTCAAAAGATCTCATGTATTGATGCCATCATGCATCACAACATGAATAGATGCAATTACAGTCTACACTTAGCATAAAGTTTAAATTTTTTCCCCAAAAAAAGAAGTGGAAATCAGAGGAAGATCTGAACTATTCTAGAGCAGGTTCCATTCCTCTTCAGCTAAACAAACAGCACTTGACTGAAAAGGCAGAAACAACCAGCCACTTATTATCACCAACTTACCAGTAAGAAAGCCACCAGTCCTGGAGCACATAGGCCACCTTGAGCAAAAGAAGTAAATACAAGAATCATCTCACAAAATTAAAAAAAATTAGAAAATTAAATTTCCTTGCTATTCTTTCAAGCTCTCTGGGAAAACATCACATATTCAGAAAAGTATGCCATCCAGTCTTTCAAGACCAGTAGCAATTTGCCAAGCACATTAGAAGGTGCTCTACAAAGAAAGAAGCTACCTTAAATTACCTTACATGTTAGCAAGCTAAAGGAAAGCAATACACTTTAGCAAACAAAATATAGTAGCTCTTCCTAATGTATGTTAATTGAACTTTAAAGAACTCATTTTCTCAGTTCCTAAATTTGCTACAAGAGATATTCCAAAATGCTTTTTGATTAACAAACTTTCTGATGTTACCAGTCCAGAAATTTATGTTTACAGGAGATAATTACCAGAAACAGGGTTGAAGGAGGATGAGAGAGGAGAGGGAGGGAAAAACTCCTTCTGCCACCTTCCTTCTGTGACAAAAGGTGACTACAAACATGTAACAGGGTTATTGTCTCAAAATACACTTCTGTTCATGTGAATTCGAAGTTGTGGGCAGTCAACTACAGAGATCTGATCTTGCTTAGCTATCTTTCCCACAGACTCAATTCAAGGACAAGCAAGAAGTAAGATGTTAAAATATACAGACTACTTTTTACAGCCAAAGAAAATAATTTCCATGAAATGAATTTGAGCCTTCTCAGCAAGAAACAGAGAAAAAGGTTCACGAAAAGTATCCTCACTCAGCTTCCTCAGCTCACCATGCTTTCAGTAAGTTTGTAAATAACTTTGTTTAAAAACTCATTTACATACCTGCTACAGTCTGCATCACACAAAATATTTGCCTATGCTCTTCCTTACTTTCTCATTCTGCTAAACAGTGACCCTCCACCTAAACTTTTCACATGATCTGCACTTACCAACAGGTTGCTCTTTGAACACTTCTGTCAGGCTCTGTCCTCCCACACCCAGCACATCTCTTTACCCTCCTCAACTGGAAACACTCTGACTGCTTTTTAACACCACTTTTATACACCTTATGATTTTCTTCTCTTTCTAAACAAAGTACACTGGCTTATAATTTTCATGCCATGTTGTCACCAAAATAATTATTTTAGTGAGGTATTAAAATTGTTGGAATAAGGATCAGTGCAAGACCTCTCAATGCTGCAGTAAAAATTTCATGCTGACACTTGGGTACTGGGTACACTACAAAATTATTAAAGAACACCCAAAACATTTTAGATTAAACACTTCAGCAACAAGTATGCACTGTATTAAAAAAAAAAAAAAGGAGAGGGCAAAAAACCTCGCAAAGCCAAACTACATTCCATATTATTTGTGGTTTCCAACAACTCACCTGTGCCAAAATATTAAATAATAAGAGTATAAAAATCACAAAGTAGTTTGCTCCTGCAGAGAAGTATTTTCTGTAAACTTTAAAGTTTATTTTTCCCTCATGTCGACTCTCTTCTGGCACTGCAGCCAGTGCATTTTCACCCTGAAAGAAAGTCCACAGAATAAACCCCATCAACCTTGTAGTTACAGACTCAGACTAAGCCACCTGGTTCAAAATTAGCAAACAATTAAACAAGGAGATAAAGTGATTATCCCAGCATATAAAAACTTTAAATATTGAACTATAGCTATGACAAAAAAATATAGTCTCAGTGCACCAATACTGAAAAATCTACTCTGCAAAGCAACACTTCAAGGATTTTATTTGGCATTGGTTCATCATAT
>NW_005054363.1:906367-944562 GCF_000277835.1 Geospiza fortis
TCAGGGAAGACTCTTTTTTCAGAATGTAAATGTGGGCAACCTTTCCTTCCCAGAAAAGCATTTAAATTAAACACTCTTCTACAAGTATCTACCATAATCAACCAACACATACCCAAGACTTACAAATTATCAATAAAGTTCTAATCATCTCCCTGTAAATATGAACGAAGCATCTGTTAACAGGGAAAATAAGCAAAATGACAAATGGGAAGTCATAGTAAGCGAACAATGGATGGGGGACACTAAAAAACAGAGAAGGAAAAAAATTATACAGGCATAAAGAAGGTAAAAGAACTATACAAATTAATAAAATCAGGGGTTTTTTTTTATTTTTATAGTATATGCAGTATAAAAACTAGTGTCAGTTCAGCAGACATGTAACAGTTGATTTTGTTGCCACAAGACATGGCTGTACAAGAGGAGTGGAATCAAGAGACCTGACAGACATGAAAAGAGAAATCCAACCTACTCATCCGTAAAAGGAGAGAAGCCGATCTTTGCTTTTTGTTTCTCCAGCCACCACACCTTCCCACTTCTCCCTATCCCCATCCAACAGTATTGATGCTGCCAAGAAGTTTGGTACACCTCCATAAATTTAAGAGAATTTAAGACTGGAATTGCCACTGGGGCATTAATAATGTAAGTTTACTACTTTGGAGCGTAAAACCATTTCTCAAAAAGGCATTAAAAAGTCCATAGTATTTTGTTGGTTTGGTTTTTTTTTCCTTTTTAAATCTCACCGCTTTTCATCACAGAGAAGAAATAAAGATAATACAGACCTACAGCATAGGGGTGGCAATCATCAGGGACATACAGGGAATGCTTGTTCCATGGATGCAGTGCTAGCACAAGCCCAGCAGGGTTACAGGGAGCCTGCACTGATTGATGTGAATGCAAACACACCAGCAGAAGGCAACCTCTGGTACAGAAACTTCAGGGCTGCTTTTGCATTGGGCAGGCCAAGAGATAAGGAGGCACCTGGAAGTCACACTGGCACCCTACAAAGCCTTCTGTTTCCACCACCAAAAGGGCTGGAGAGAGCAAGGCAGCAGTGTCCCAGGATCACCCCCGCAGGGCCAGCTCAAGATCATGTGGGTATGTTTACGGGCATGCTGATGCCAGCTATGCAAACACAGACTTTGCATAAAGCCACAGCTTCTACATGCACTTCTCAGAGCTGAGGACTTCAGGGCAAGTGTTCATTTCAGTTCAACACTGCACAAAAACAGTGAAGCCACCCAATACAGTGGGACTGGCTCTTTACAGCACAGCTGTCAGAGGACAGGCTGAAAGAAGCACAGTGTGGTGGCTCTGGACTCAAACAAGGAGTGCTCCCAGCAGCCAGCAGAGCTGATGCTGAACTGCACAGGCTGACTCTCCAGGGTTTGAACAGCCCCACACTGAGCTGTGAGCTGCCAGCCAAGCACAGCCAGGCAGGTTCTCCACAGGCGAGCTCTCACCTGATAATGCAACTCAGTAATCCCTGAAATCCCAATGCTGCAGGGAAAGCCCATATCAAAATATAAGTTCAAAACCAGCCAGACAAGAATCAAGACACCACTCTCCTCTGAGCACTCACAGGGGGTTGTTCCACAGCTCCATCTTTCTGTGAGTGGACGGACGAATCCTGGGACAAGACAGAGGACTCCGAGAAGGTTCGGTTCCGGGCAGACTTCAGGCTGGGGGTTCCTGGAACTGACAGCTGTTCTACCACCTCCTCATCTTTTTTCAAAAGGGAAGCAAAGTCGATGCCAGATTTCAGGAACTCTGCATAGGTACCTTTCCCCACCATTTTACCCTACAATCAATACAAAGTTTTAGTACCTTCATTATATACTTTCCATAAAGGACAATTTTTCTTACCAGTCCTTGCTACCTCTGGGGTTCTGGAGTTGCTGGGCACACATCCGACTGCAGTAACTGAGCTGCAGCCTCTCTGAGTTCCTCACTTAGAGGAGCAGAAACAAGCTCTTTAAGCTCTGACCAGACACCTTGAAGCAGCAGGGCCAACAAACAAACAGGATGAGAACAACCCCAGTTACAGCCAGGGGAGAATCACTTCCCTGGAGAAGCTGTGGGACGTGCCAAGCCATGCAGCTTCAGGACAACCTATTAAACCACACACACAACCATCAGTCTTTTTATATTGCTCCATCCCGGGGGTAAACACCACCTCCATTTTCTGATCCTCACAGAACCTTACAAGCAGCAACACTGACCACGTCCAGGTTTCTTTCAGCTCTACAACAAACTCATTTCTCAAGAGCTATTGAAACTTTTAAAGCAATCTGAATGGAAAGTAAAGAGGAACAGTGCCCTTTTTTGCACCATTGTGATGCATCAGAAGTAATTTCAAATATTTCACTACCCAGCCTTAAAAAAAAAACAGGAAAAAAAGCCCCAACTGCAGTCTTTGCATTTCCCCTCTGCTCTCACTATCTGGTACAATGAAGATGGGAAGGAACCAGCTGTACTGAAGGCATGTTCATTCTCAAAGGCATCTGAGACTATTTCTCAGCCTTAATTTAAAAATTGATTTGTTGCAAAATTAACACAGTTCTTAATTCACACAGAAGTGTTAAGGAACAAGAACAAAAGCAAAACATTAACACAGAGTATATTAAATTTGAAGCAAGGGAAGGCTAAAACTTTTATTTCAGAACCAGACAAAGTGTTTGAAGAAATAAGTATTACTAATGCAAGATTATTTACATGCATGATAAAATTCAGCAATAGGTTTTTCAGGGAAGGTATTCCAAGAAAAATCAACTTATTAATAATTGTAAAACTTGAAAACCATATGTAGTCATAAGTAGACAGAGAATATATTTACTAACTAAAAATTAAAACCTAACTTTTTTTTTCCTTTCTTAGATTAAAAAAGATAATTAAAAAGAATAAGTATAGACATTAAAATCACTTACATCCTTTAAAATTATAATCTGATTTGCAGCACGGAGATATTGCAACTGGTGAGTGACCAAAACAGAAATCTTCTGATGTAAGGCCTGACAAATACATCTGCAAAGAGATGGAAAGATTAATTAAAATTAAATGTCCTAAAAGACTTTACTTATTTCTGGAAAACTTCTTCTATTCAATTTCTCAGTTTTTAAAATAAGAAGATGACCGTGCTTACTAGATTTATGAAAACTATATAAAACCTTAACAAAACATGTTCCTCATTTAATTTCTTAAGTTTTCAAGGTAGGGAAAAGAAATACAATTATTTCTGGAATGGAAAAAAAAGAGGAGGCAATAAGACATTTCATTAAAGTTGTCTTAAACATTCTTGTAACAAATGTACACATCATAAGATGGATTGCAAAGAGAATACTTTAAAAAAATTATACTAAAGGAAAGAGAAAAAAGGGCAAGATACTGCAGAAAATTATGGAGAAATACAGCCAGTAAAAGTATCTCTTCTTTGAGAGAAGCTTTCAGACCAGCTGCAACACTGAGCCACAGTGACTTCTGGAGAATTAAACCGTATTACTGATTTAAGGAAAAAACCCCAAAACATCCCAAAATAGTCCGTAAGTGTTTATTTTTCCAATTGGCTCACTAAGGCTTAGTTTCATCATCCATCTACTTTTAGAAGTACTCCTCTGTATAACTGAAGAACAACAACCAGGTGAAAAGCCCAATTCTAAGTGAATCACGATCTGATGTGTGTCCCTTTCTCACTGATGATACAGAGAACCCACTGAAAGCCTCCTCAGCAGGGGATGTAACTGGTCCAAGAGTTCAGACATCTGCTGGAGCAGCCCAGCACTGCCACTGCCTTTTTACCTGCCTTTTAAAATCCAGATAGTTCACCTTCCCTGGGACTGCCCCCTACTCTTAAGAAGCACAATTTGTTAGACTGTGAGCACACTTCATTCATGACAACAGGACAAACTGCTGTCACCCCTGTCACATTTATTACATGCACAAGCACACACACACACACACACCTGTGCACAGTTACACACCAGATCCAGACAGAGAACACCCGAAGTTTCTTCAGCCTCTCTTGAGTACAAGAAAAAGCAAGACGAAGGGACTGTGAAAGTTGCATCCTCTTCCCCAACTAAGAATCAATTTAAACGTAAAAATGTTCCTGGCAGAAGTTAAATGGGTTCTTCTCCATGTTTAAGCTAAACAGAAATTTCAACACCCTTGAAAATGTATTCCAGGGACAAGCTACCCTTGCCATTATAATATTTTTTCTCTGAAGTTCAAGTTTAGGTCCTTTGGTGCCATTTCAATCCATTACATCCCCAAGGGCCCCTAGACCAGCTCATTCCTGTGTACAAGGTCCCTTCATACTTGAAGTCCTTCTCCTCCAGACATGAAAGAAAAACAAATAAATGTAATAAAGAAGTCTTCTAAATAAACTTTTCTTTTAAGTTGTAGATAGCTTTCTATTTTGCCTCCCTGCCCTGGACACCTAATGTTCCTGACTACCTATACTGGAGTATGAAGCTGGTCTATACATTTTTTGAAGGGCACAAAATTGAAACATTATTTCAGCTGAAACATATAGTACTAGTCATAAATCCCAAGGCACCATTTCCTTAACAAGAGCATGACATTGCTGAATCATTCTGGGTTTGCCATATACAACACTCTGCACCTCCTTTTCCACACTACTGCTCCCTGCTCATTGTACCTTCAGGGACTCAACACCTGGCACTTGACCCCGCTGCATGCACCTACACATTCACATCTCATACCCAAAACTTCACAAATATCTGTTTACAGAACTGCCTTTAGCATTGCCTGGTTTTCCATCACCTAAAAATATACCATCAATGACCTTCATCCATCATCACAAATACCAGAATGAGACAGATTCATACTCTCTAGAAACTACACCCTTCCGATTCAACAAAAATAAGCAAAGCGTATTTTAAGTTAACAAACTTAAGTAACAGGATGCCATAATCCATTTGAAAAACCCACTGCACTTTGACAGCAAACTGCTACAGAATTAAAAAATAATTAGCTTGAGCTTTGATAGTGCAGAGCACGAAGCAGGAGACACTGAGAAAGGGGCCTACAACAACACAATGCTCCCCTACACAAATGCAGAGTCTTTGCACTTTGTGCATACAAATCCTCATTTGTTCTTCCTTCCCTATCAGTTCTGCTGTTCTTTGAGACAAGTTTTTCTTCAATCTTTTTAAAGTTTTTATCTCCAAGAACCAGCTTTCTTTCACCTCTGCAAAATGTCTCTTCTTTAATGATTCTACTTTCTTCCTTACCATTCTTTCTCCCTCCCCTTTTTGGAAGTTTACATGCAATTTTAACTTTACTCTAGTTAATAGTTATATTCATTTCAATGAAATTAAATTAAAGCACATGCATAACTGCTCACAGGCATAAACCCTTTGTTACATTAATTTACTTCCTATATTTGTTTTCTTCTCCCTTCCATTTAAATTTAAGCAGTTTAGGGAGAACAACTCCCCAGTTAGTTTTGCACGTCTCAAAATTTATAAAATTTTAAAAAACCAGTGTGCTACGTTTGCCAGAGACAAAATATCCACAATCCTATACAATCTACTCTGCTGTCTCTATTCCTACTCTGCTGCTTCTGTTTATATGCCTACCTTGATAATCATTTATCTCCATCTCATGACAAGTCCCAGCCATGCATAAATACAACTGATCCACAAAATCCATTGACCTATTCCAGGCACCAGGTAGCACTGGATGGCTGGAGAAAGTACATAGGGAGATGCTTCCTCTGGCACCCATTTCCAGACTCCAGAGTCCATATATTAGGAACTTTCTGAGCAAGAGATCCCGGTGTTTGTGAACTCTTTCTATGTGAATTCTGTCTGATACTAGGAATGATGGGCATACCACTCCCAAGAACCATAACAACTTTAGGTCCTTCAGGCCTTATTTTAAAAGATTTCTAAACTGTCCTGCAACTCTGTCTACTCTCACAAGCACAGAGGAGAAAGAGAAAGAAATCAGGCTGATCATCAACTGAGACTTGTACACAGCTCAAGTCACTGGAAAAGATGCATGGGAAGTAACAATACCTAGAGAAAGGCATGCCACAATGGACTGATGAAATATAAATCTCTCTCTTAAAAACATGACTTTTGAGTCAATACTGCTGGTGGGACACAATTTTATCTCTATCTAAAGGTGATCTGAAACCATATAATCTATAGCAATATATAGATAAAAAGGGAGAGTAGGAAATTCCTTGAGATCCAAGTGCAATTGAATGATTTTCTTAGAAATCCTCATCTGCTCCAAACTTCACCACACAAAGAAATCTGCTACTGGATCCGTGATGGCTGTCCCTCATTATGAAACCAGAGGTCTCAAAATATTGGATTTCTTAAAAGTGAATTAAAAGCTATTTTTATTTAAATAAATATAAAACAAAGGCATCTTTTCATATCCAAATACAAATATGTAAAAAAACATATAACTATACCGGCAACCCCCCACTGGAAAAAGGCTGAAGCATGCCTACTATTAACTATCAAAAACTCACAGGAAAAAAGGCAACAAATAACAAAAAAGTAGAAAATCTTCAGTTTATACCTTCCAAGGAATCTGACCAAGAAAGAGGAATTAATTGAAAAACTGCCTTTATCTACTCCATCATCCACAGAACGACTTGTCTGAATCACAAAAAATTCTTAAGAGCCATAGTCCTTTATTTATAATATCATGGTCTGTTTTCCCACTGGAGCTGTGCTACTTGCATTCTTTCTCATTTGAAAAGTATTTCTATATTTTAAACTACTTACTGCAGTCGCTGAATAGAACACAGAAAAGCAGCAAATGTAATGAACCAGCCATCCACATGCCATAGCTTTGGGGAATTACTAGGAACATACCTATCTTTGTAAACACATAGACTAGACACTTGTAAAAAAAATAAGCTTTAACATAAAATTGCAAGGAAAAAAAGAGCGAGTGAACTGAACAATATCCACTTCAGATTCTCATTAAAAAATCCCCTGTTTCTTCCATCTCATCCATTGTTTTAAGCCTCGTGGTTAGGACTCCTGGGGGAGCAGCCTGCATGAAGTGGTGTTTTGGACATTCCTCAGCACCATCTTCTAAGAAATCATTCTTGCCCAAGTGCTCTCTGTCTTCTCCACATTTCTAGCACTATTCAGGAAGCACTAAAGTACATGCCTTGCCCCTTGTTTCTCAAAGCAATTTACTGAACATAATGCTCTCCCCACTACCTCCAGTACCTTTACTGATTCCATGAAGTCCTCAGAAGACAATTTCTGTTTGTAAACACCCCCCCCCAAAGTCTTGTGTAGGGAGGCATTGCTCGGTTTTCCTTCCCAGTACTACTCCACCCAGCCCATTTTCTAAAAAATGCTTTCATTCTACTTCTTTGTGTTTTGCTCAATGTGATCTGGAGTTGTGGAGAAAAAATGAAAGTACAGAAACAACCCCAGCTACTCATCTTGAGTTTCAAATTCAGCAAAACACAGTGCAACGGCTTCTGTCTCCTTTATGGTTTTGCATGTGCAAAAATCCGCACTTTGCAAGTTTGCAGTAGAATGTGGATGCTGCCAGTGTCACAGCTCACATGAAAAGTAGAGCAAGCTGAAGAGGCAGTCTGCCCTCCTTCACAAGGCACCATGGTACTTTCTTGTCTCCCTCTTCGTGAAGAGACCTTAAGACTTCAGGGAGAGACAAGTTAACAGCTCAGGTGGGCGCACTTTCAGAACTCAGGCACTGATCCAGTCAGACGCTGGAATTGCAGAGATCTTGTGCAGAAACAGAAAAGCAGCAGTTGAAGCCTAGACAGCTTCAACAGGCATTAAAGGAATTTGATAGTGCACGTGAACTACAGAGGTGATGAGCTCCATCAATCAGTCGTGGCAGCTGAAAAATGAACGTAAAGCCCACACATCATAAAACTCTTACTCCATACTAGCAGACAGAAACAAACAATAGCCTTTTGAAAACATCAGTAAAATAAAGCAACATGTTAAAGGGGTTTCAGAGGGTCCAGATTTGAAACTGCAAGAATCAACAGAACATACAACTTTCAAATTTAGATACTAAAACCTTCCCTGTATGGGGAAAAAAGAACATGCATACCACTGCACTCAGTGCAATTTCTTTGACTATTTCTGCAAGATTTCTGCAAGTTTTTATGATTATCTAGGGGAGGACAGGAGAGAACAATAGTAAAACCAAATTAATTCATGTATTTGGAGCATGGAATTCAAAGGATGCAAGTACACAAAACAAAACACATTTGTTGAAGGTCTGAACCAAAGACCACTGAATTTCATCAACAGAATCTTCTCCTTCTAGTAAATTCTAGATTATGCCTTTTAACATAGAAAGCTGCAAGCTGTGAAGAAGTAAGGACAAAACACTGGCTGGGACTAACCAAATTATTCTGATACTCACTCATGTGCCTTAAATTAGACAGTTTCAGAAGGATGGAGAAGAAGAAACTCAATGAAAAGGGAACCTGACTTTTAATGAAGACTCTCCTGTTTCTTTGGAAATGGGGGAAGATCCGGTATCCCTCTCTTACACAGTAAACTTGTACATTCTCTTTCCCTCTATTTCTGCTCTCTGCTGTCTACTCTGCAGGCCATATGCCCTGTTTCACCTACCCAACAGAAATTTCAACAATCAAATTAAAAATTATTCAACAGCCTAAGACAGTTCTGTCCTCTCCTTTAGCCAGCTGAATTAAGTGCTTATTACTAGCAAGTAAAGTTGTAGCAAACTAAGAAGAGATTTAAAATCCCACTCCATTTTATTCTTCACTCAGTACTAACATTCGAAAACCCCATTATTCATAAACCCCAATACTCATGCATGAAACTGAATATTTTCCTTAAGAAAATGGCAGATATTCCCTTAAGAATATTTCTATTTATAATATCTTCAAAACAGATTTTACAGGGCTTTTAAAAATAAAGAACAAAATCAACAAAACATAGAGGGGAAGAAAAAACCCTTTATCTTTCAATTACATAAAACAGGGAAAAAACAAATCAGAAAGTGAATGTACAAAGTTTTGTGAAGAAATCCATCTCCTCAGAAATGCCTTCTCAAGTTTTTTGATAAGGAATTACAATAAAACAGTTGAATTTTATATTAAAATAAAGCAGTAACCTACTTTTCAAACAAATGTCTTCCAACTTCAGCATCTACTGCACTCAGTGGATCGTCCAAAAGATAGATGTCCGCATCTTGATACACGGCTCTAAAAGGTTTAAAGAAATGTCAGTATAACAAAGTCGTACATTAGTTTACTTTAGTCACTGGAATCTGATAATTTATAAATTTTAGAAATAGCAAAAACCACTAGCCTGGCCAGATTCACACGGGCCTTCTGTCCCCCACTCAGAGTAGCTCCACGATCTCCTATTACTGTTAGGTCACCATTTGCCAATAATTCCAAGTCCTGCAAATGTGAAAGGACAAAAATATTTTTTCAATCATTTTAACTTCAAAGACTGACAAAGCTGTTTCAATGTAACACTTCCTATCTGAAAAGTATTGATGTAACACATTAAAATATAAGGTTTCATACTGAATATAATATCTGCAGTTGCTTTATGACTCTATAATTTCAGCAAAAGGTAATTGAGAAAGCAGAAAAAATAGATGAGATCCTAAAGTTCACTTTTTCTACAGCTGTGCCAGAGGAAAGTGCACTACTATCCTTAGTCTTGGAAGGAATATTTATTAGTGATTCAGAAAATCAAATAAAATACCAGAAAGTCTAACAGTAAATTTTTAGTTTTTATTTGAATAAAATTATCTGTCACAAAAAAATAAAAACTGCACTATTATCAGTAAATTATCTTGCCAATATCCCTAAAAAACGCATTGTTTTGATTCTTACTGCAGTGTATTCAGGAAAAATAACTACAACATTCATCACACAGATTTGGTTAATTTGGGAGTTCAGGACTGTGGATAAGACAACAAAATTACACAGTGTTCTATGTCATATTATCATATTTCCTATTCAGGAAATACAGAAGTTTTACATTAAGCTACAAAACATTTTCTGAAAGCTTATTCACAGCTTTTATAAGACACATAAATTTGCAAGGAAACTATGAAAACAAATCTACCATCAATATGAAGTGGGGATTTTTAAAATGCTGTTTGCTGTCTTTTAAAGTCATTAGAGCCTTAAGTTTAGACAACAGCATGACTGAATATCAGCAGGAGACACTAAAACTCTATCTGCCAAGTGTAAAAGTCTTGCAAAAAACATTCACTACAGGAACCATCTGCTTTTCACCTGTGTCGCTGCTGACAGAAATATCATAACATGCTGCACAAAACCTTTTTAGCTGCCAAGCAAAATGTCTGTTTCTTGACAAATCTGGCTTAATCCTCTTCTATATCTCATGTCACAAACTCCTTTGCACACAAACCTTTCAAATATATTTTTTCATAAAACTACTTGGGTTCAGCAAGTTGTCCACGACATAGCCCTAAGGTTCTTTTGATAGCTGTTTGCAATGTATAATATACAGCAAACACAACATTTATTTCAAAGGAAAGCATACAGGATATTTATGAAACTAAAGTCACAAAGAGTGCTAGCTTGATCATTTGTTTTCTGCCTCTTATTGCATTTGCACACACCCCTACCATAACATATGTTAAAAATGGCTAAAATGTAATTATGAAACAAAATAATAGGGAACAGCTTTTCCCAAATTTGTCAGTGCTTCACACATGCTATACCTCCCCCTAGTGTAAGTTTTGGGAATTAGAAGAGGATGCCTTACACAAGGATAGCAAAAACAATTACACATTTCTGATGAGCAACAGGAGTTATTTCACATGCTACTTATAACAATTCCATATATTGTACATTGCAGCCTGTACCACAGGTCTGAAAGAACACTAAAATAAAAATAACAATGGAAAGAAAATACACAAAGAGAAAGCCTTACCTTTTTAAGAGCACAGACTTTTAAAACATTTTCGTATTTTTCTTTCTCATATTCCTTGTCAAACAGTATATTACTTCTGACAGTGCCAGAAAACACCCAAGGCTGCTGTGAAACATAGGCAATTCTTCCAGTAACATTTATTGAACCCTTGTCTTTAGGCAGCTCACCAAGTATGGCACTTAAGAGAGAAGACTGGAAAATATTTTAAAAAAATAAAGTAAAAATTAAAAAGTTTGGTTGCACTAAAGACATCACAGAGACTGGACAGTGTCTTCTACCATGATGGCCTATTTCTCCTTGTGTCTCAAACGACTGCTAACAGCAGAAAAGCACTAGTACACCCTTTTCATGCAGTCATGAAGCAATACACAAAATACTGCTAAGCTCCACATCACCTCGCCCCACCCAGAAGGACATGGGCCTATCCTGAATGCCAGTACCCTGATGCAGAATGTGTGATTATACACATAAAGGAATTGCATATTTTCAGGTTTCTAGTTTTCACATTTAATAGACTCAAAAGCCTCATGGAATGTAAATATTAAGACTTACTTTTCCAGCTCCTACAGGACCAATCACAGCCAGTAACTCCCCTCGTCTGACAGTAAACGAAATCTGTTGAAGTGTTGGGGTTTCTAAAGTCTGGGGATTTGAGAAAAAGTCAGAATTTCTCAGTAATGAAATATAAACCATCAAAATAAGTATTTATAAACAGAAAACAATGTGCATACATCACTATAAACTACGGTCCATATGCCCAGCATATTTTGAGGCGTATGATTTTTGCCTCTTCAGTAATTCACAAACACTTTTGAAAGACCCTCATCCTTCCCCACAAACATGCAACACACCTAAAAGAGCATTCAAGGAATAAAGAGGCCAAAGACAGTAGAAGCAGGGCTTCCTCAGAGCCCACATATCTGGGTGGCAGCCTCAGGAACATGAGCTCTGTGCTGGCCACCACACCAGCATTCCCAGCACAACACACTCAGCCACTCCGAGCGCACAGACAAATGGAGAGCTGAGGCTCTCAGAGCCTCAGGAAAGCCAGGGTTGTGTTTGCCCTAGTCAAGGCTCTACCCAAAGTGAAACCATAAAATTGCCATTTGATTTTACACAACTTCATCTTGTATACTGGATATTCATTTGTACTACCCTAGGAGCGTCTGTTTAATATTCTTTTCTACTATGCCTATCCTTTACGTTATGGAAGAGCTTATGTCCCAACATATGTTGCACCTCTCCTTTCAAGGTTCCAAAAATGCCTACTTGTGGAAAGAAGGATGCTCAGGACTTCCAACAGCTATGCTAAACAGCAATTTCTAAGGACCTGGTGCAGCTCCCTCTCATTAAAGCAAAACACCTTTGTAATACAATCTGCCTTCACTTGCATCTTCACCCGAGCTAAGCATGACTGACACTGAAATGCAAACAGTAAAATATATGCATTAAAAAAAGCCCCAAAAGTACTTTGTTTAAGGGACTAAACAAAAACCTAGCCTTAAGCTCCAAAAACAGAAGAGCAAGGTTAAGAATACCTTAAAATCTCCAGCCACCTTTTGAAGTTCAAGGGGCTGAAAAGGCCACCACACAAAAGATGACACAAGCCAAAAACATTCAGGGACTGCAAAGGAGGAAACCTGCAATTCATTTCCAATTATTTGGGAAGAAGCAGAAATCCAGTATCCATCCACATCTGTGATGGCTGGGATAGCTGGGATGGCACACGCTGCTCACTCGTGCCAGGAGAAATCGCTGGCAGGCAGGCAGCCCCGCTGCCAGAGCTCTGGGATGCACTGCAGGGCTTGCAGGAGATCCTCAGGAGATCCTGCCAGAAGCTGAACTGGGCTCCTTGTGCAGCTCTGCTAAACCACTTTTGCTGCCATTATGTATTTCCACAAGGTGGCACCAAGGGGATTTCTTTCCTTTTCTCTGCACAACCCCACCGTCTGCCCAACTAGCAGCACCTGACCTCTAAGTTGATTCCTCTGCCCAGAGTACACAGCTCAGGTGCTCACCTAAGTGCTAAGGTCAGGAGAACTCTACAAATTTATGACTGCCAAAGATTATTTTTTGTAGTAAGAGAACACATCTCTTCCTAAATCAATGTCTATACAGAAAAAATAAATAAGCTTTCAGACACACAGGCCCTACTTCAGACCTCTTGAGGTTGTTCTTCCATACTCACAGAAGTGCGAAGACATTTCCACCCGCATCAAAAACTTTAAAAAACATAACGTAAGAGCCAAAAAACATCACAGAAATATTTTTTAAAACTTTTAAAACTATTACTGCCATACTATACATTAAAGCAGTACTGGAAGTTCTCATAGAGCCTGCACAGAGTAGTAATTCAAGCAAACAGCACAGCCACACACACCTAAGAAACATGGTATTTTTCCAAAATAGTATTCCTTATAATTAAAGACAATTTGTCCTGAATTCACCACACCTATTCTTAGGCACTAAACTGAGGCACTTAAATTAAAGCACAGACTAATATTGCAGCTAAGTACACCTGGCAGCTCATTATCAGAAATGTCCCAGCTCCCCTGTGCCCTGTCAGCTTGCTGTGTCTCTAACTTTCCTCCTTCTGCCTAACCTTGCATGTGTTGTTTATGGGACTCAGCTATCAGAAAACTGATCTCATTAAAAGTGATTCATTTTCTATTGCTTTATCCCTCTGAGTGCTTCACCACAAGGTCATACAAACCAGTATTAACAACCAGCACAAGGGAGGCAACAGACAGAGAATGCAAGGACAAGAGGACACAAAAATGATCCCTTCAGGGGAGCAACTCCTTAGGTGAGCTTGGGCAGACCTTACACATCCTACACACAAGAAAATGAAACAGTTGCCCACCTAAGGGACACAGAGATCATATATTGCATGAAAGGACTATACTACTTAGGCTTCTCATGTAAGGACTAAAATCACAAGGGATAAATTTGGCCTCTGCTCAAATGCTGAGATTTTAAATCTGAAGTTGTTCAGTTGAGCAGACAGACTGTTCTGCAAATTCAAGGAACATCAGTAAAAAGCTGTACTGAAGAATCCCTAGTTCCATGGTGGTATCAGACTAGCCTGTGGTACTCAGATAATACCTGCCTAAGTAAAACTAGAGTGTGACCAGGAATTAATTCGTTTTGTTTATCTTTTGAGAAACTGTAATACAACATGTTAGGCTGTTTTCCTAAAAGTGTAGCTGATAATTCCTTTTTCACATCAAGTGATTTTGGATTCATGGGTTGCTTCTTGGTTGGTGTTTTTAGTATCGCTTTTGGCACACAATCTCTAAAAAATAAAAAAAAAAAATTACCATCCTGCTGTGGAGTATCTGTACAGACATCCAAAGTGTCTTGAGAAACTTAGGGTAGCAAGCTAAGCCTACTGCTTGACAAAGGATTCACATTTATATTACTCCTTTCATAACTTGTCTCTATCAGAACTTACCACTTTTTTCAGTGAGCAAGTCTATAAAATTATTTTGCATCATTTTAAGAGTATATAGTAGAAACTTTCTAAGCAGATCTTAACAGTTCTGAGAGAAATGCTCTTCTCCCATGCACGCTGCAATTAAATATCAAAATGGAAGTTACATTAACAGTTTTGTGGATGGCTTGGTTTGGGTTTTGGTTTTAACTGAAAGAAAACCAGTAATTCCAGTCATGCTACCCTGCTTTATGCAATATAAACAACTAATGAAAAAAAAAGTGTTTTATGGGCACTTTATGCAACCATTTCCTGTAAATTCTTAATGGTGGTACCAAAGTCAGTTTGAGAACAAAGATTAGGCAATACACTGCTTTTTGCATTAGAATGTATTCACAATCAACCCTTTCATATCTATTAATTTTTAAAAGCTTGGTCAATGCCTCAGAAATATTAATGCCACAGAGGAGTCTGAGAAAGTAAAGCAGAATAAAATAGTAATTTTCTTTTGCAGCTACATAGCTACAAGTAGGTAGATCCTCACCTCACCTGATCTTCCTTGGGACACAGCACAGGTAGGGGAACAGGGCTTAGAAAGGGAAATATGTGACATCTTATTTGCATTACATTTATATGCAAAAGTAATGCCAGTATCCTGATCCATTCATAATTTTTAGAGCTTCCAGCACTTCTAATGGAGACTGAAGTCTCTCTTGTGTGAGGATACTGCCCGGCTTCAATAGCACCAACAATTCTGCACAAATTGCTGCTTACCATAGCAATTAAAGTTTTAAAACAGAAACAGTCAACCCTTGCCTTTATTACATAAAAGAGATATATAATAAATTTATCACATGTTTATTGTCCCTTTTTCTAGCCATTTTGGTGAGTTTGGTGCATTTTAAGCAGAAAAAAAATGTGCAGCTGAACAGTCTCAAAATACAGAGCAACAAATATGTGCTGACTCGTCTCTAAAGCTTTCAAACCTGTTGTGGTAAGTATAATATTGTACTGGTTCTAGACTAATGGACTGATCAAGCATTCAGCTCACAGAAAAAAAAAACCCACACAATAAGGCTGACCTTGCTGTGGTGTCTGTCCTTAATTCCAATTTAAGTACCTCAGCCACAATACAGTGCTGCTTAATAAAAAGAGATATTTTCCCTAAGAAGCACGAAGTTTTTCATTTAGTATAGTATTGAGAAATAGATCCTTCTAAGATGCACTTGATAATGTCTTCAGTACCATTCTACAGAGTTAGCTCAACATACTGACAGGATTCTCAAACACAAAGGATGGAATACGGAGTATCAGCACACCATACATACACACACTGCGTTTTAGACTTCAATGCCAGCAACATCAATATACTTAATACATAAGTAAATTTACCTTATCCCAAGAGCAAGTCAAATCTTGAACATGAAGAAGGATATTTTCGTTATTGCCATGCAGTTGTGGCTTGAAGTGTGAGACCTCATCAAGCATCAGAAAGTTCTGCAATAAAAGAAAAGCAGAGGATATTGCCTAAAGTGAGACTGAGAATGGGAAAAGAACACATTTTTTGAAGGCAGCATACACAACATTAATTATGGGCTGGAAAAAGCAACGACAAACTGATCAAAGAATTGCATTTCCAAGGCAATGCACAACTCCAACAGTGTACCTGTAACTAGCTAGCTCTCCCTCCTTAAAAACCTCCAGAAGTGCAGACCTAACAGGAGACGACTCTAACAACCACCTGCTCAATAAAGAATTCCAGAAAGAAATGGATCTTAAGAACCTGTCCAGTCTTTTCCTTGAATTACTAGCAACTTTTAAAATTGTTTAACTCCCTCTTTCCATGCAGAAGATGTGAAACCCTCACTGCAACACCTTCTCATTCCACTGCTGGCAAAGGCTTATGTTATTTCATTGGAAGAATAATGAGGCTGCAGTAAGCAGCTGTCCACTGTCTCTGTTAAGCATTCTTTGAGTGGCCAATAGAAGACAGAACACTCTCTGAACACTTCCTCATTTTAAAGTCCAGGACATGAACAAAAAAAGAAACTTGCTTACATCTGCAAAGTTGGTTCACTTCACTTTCACTACTGCACTTCTATTCTACATTACATTCCAGTCAGCAAACTCTTCCTTCATTTGCATAAGCATGCACTTTGTACCATAGCCACACTTCTGCCACACCTTGCCTGATGCTAGACTTTCAATAGCCCAAACACATTTAGAAAGGAAATGGATTATTTCCACAGAAAACTTTTAAGCTTAACAGCTGCCACAGTTTCATGATAAAACCTAAAAAAATTTTCTTTTATCCTTTGACTCATGGAGTCTAAGGACCTTAAATAGGCAGCAGCGGACAATATTCTGGGAAGAGAAGGAGTGTCTTGATCATAGAAGCCAAGACTAGTTAACAAGTACTCAGCTAAGAGTTTGCAGATGTGAGATAGCTGCTGAAGACTTACAGAAAGCAGTAACTAAGAGGGAGCAGGAGGAGGATGTCAGGAGCTATGGGAGGGCAGAGAGATTACTGCTAGGCTTTTCCAGGTACAGAGGTACTGCCCAGACTCCAGCTGGTGGGTGGGCAATGTTATGGAGTGCAGTGAGAAGCCAAGCATTTTAACACAGCTGTCCATGGTGTACAACACACTCCTGTTAACACCAAAAAGCACCAGAACATGGTGCTGGTTCTGTTAGAGCAGCATCAGCACTGCCAATGCTCGTTCTTGCTGAATTTGAATCTTCACTCCAGCACTGAAATCAGCCACAAGAGAGAAGCTGGGGTTCACACCTGTCCTCCACAGATGACAGGGTACTGCAGTCTGAAATATGAATCCTATAGCTCCCACCGGCCTGCTTTGTTCTTCAAACCCCAATCCCAGCATGCCTGCATATCTGTACACATGTTCCTCTCACTTCAGAAATGTCTACAACACCTCTTTGCCATGCACACTTTTCTCCTACATCTCAGCCCACCCTACAGTGCATATCATGTTTTTTGTACCTGCATACAGAAGGTATTCACAGAATTACAAGGTTGGAAGAGACCTTCAAGATCATCAAGTCCAACCCATGCCCCAATACCTCAACTAAACCATGGCACTGAGTGCCACATCCAGTCTTTTTTTAAACACATCCACGGATGGTGACTCCACCACCTCCCTGGGCAGACCATTCCAGAACTTTATCACCCCTTCTGTAAAAATCTTCTTCCTAATATCCAACCTATATTTCCCTTGGTGTAGCTTGAGACTGTGTCCTCTGGTTCTGTCAGTTGCTGCCTGGTGAAAGAGACCAACCTCCACCTGACTACAATCACCTTTCAGGAAGTTGCAGAGAGTGATAAGGCCACCTCTGAGTGTCCTCTTCTCCAGGCGAGACAACCCCAGCTCCTTCAGCCATTACTCACAGGGCTTGTGTTCCAAGCCCTCCACCAACCTAACTGCCCTACTTTGGATGTGCTCAAGCATCTCAACATCCTTCCTATGCTGAGACACATTCCTTTTCCAAAACAGCTTATTTCATCACAGATCCCAAACCGCAAAACCATAATAAGGCTGCATTTGTCAGTGACAAATGTAGAGTAAGAGACAAAGGCAGAGTAAGAGAAGGAATGCAGACCCCCTCTCAGCCAGTAACGCTACCTTGATCCGCCGGATGCTGATCACTGACTCGGACACTCTCTCCACGGCCGAAGGGAAGAACAGGGTCACTGTGAGTCTCACTGCTCCGTACAGGGACACTGCCACAAACACCCTGCTTGCAGAGATGACATTCCCAAGTAGTACATAAGCCATGAAAGTCATGAACACTGTTATTTTGCTTGCCACAAAGAACGAGGCTAAGTTCAGTCCTCGAAGGTAAGAGCTTTTCATAACCATGGCAATCTCCTTCCTAAAAATGCAGAACATAAACAAATCATGTCCATCTCTCCCATTACTGCTACCCTCAACAACAGGATGAGGGAAATCCCCCATCAGGATTCTACTTTCACATCCTTTCTCCTCCCCTTGCACCACCCCAACTCATATGCAAACAACAGTGAAGAAAACATATTATATAGTAAATAACAAAACAAAACCAAACAAACCTAAAAAAAACCACAAAAAAACCAAAAAAAAATCAACCAGAATTTAAGAGGCTTGGAAATTCAAAGGAGAAATTCATTATATTTAATATCGTAATAGCAGTAGAAAACAATTCTTTTTCAGAGTCAGAGAAGTAACGTACTATTTTTTTCTTCTCTAGTCAAACTAGTATTTTAACTCAGATTCTAATCTGCTCCAAATATTTTTGGGCTGCAATAGCAGTATGCAATAGCAAAGAGGAAAAAACTCTGTATAAAGGCCAAACACCCACAAATTCCTTATCCTTCCAATATCAAAACCCACTGGAGTTCAGTCACAAAACTCATGACAAGACCAACACATACTCTGCAGTCAAAAAAAAACCAGGGCAATTTCCAGAAGATCAAGAGTTTGCCCGTGGCCCAAGTATCTGCCATTATTCAGCTGCTGCTCCTCAAGCTATATCACAGGATTTATAGTCTTTCCTTTCACCTCAGTCTAAATCCTTCCCAATTTGGACTCTGCTCCCGGCTTCTTTTGCTCAAGGAATTCTGGTTCATAAATTAAGAAAACACTGACCTGTGAGGCCAATGACTGTTCTGCCAGTCATTGCCCAAGCTAAATAATGACTGAAGTATTGCATAGACACATAAGTCTCCCTCTAGCAACTCAAAAGCTGCTGATGCATTTGTTCCCAATTTCCATTTCATTTAATTGCAGTTTCCACTTCTAAATGACACAACAAGTCCAATGTTCAAAATGTTACTGCACTATCATCTACTCCAATGTGGATGCTATCAGGCTTACCTCCTTATTAATATGATCATTTTTCTTTATCAAGACAGCCAAAACAACTTACTCCTTCCCCATATATTCTACTTTTTGTCTATTTAATACTATCAAATATAAAATCCCAAAACAATTCCTAATTTCTCTTTCCACATGTTCTGGCAATTCTTAGGGAAAATCTTAATAATTTTGATTGCCTTCCACTTGGAACTATACACTAAGATTAGAAACTCAAGCTGTGATTATACAATTTGAAGCAAATTAAGCAACCACTTAAAGAAGAAAAGGATGCAGGATGCACTACTGGAAAACTAGTTAAACAACTTTCCCACTATATTTGCCAAATTGGCTGAAATGACAGACTTTTAAAGAGTTTCAAAGACTTCTTTTTTCAGCTTAAGGGTTCACCATCTCTAATCTCCTCCAGAGTACAGAGAAGGAACATTTGTATGTAAACTATTTGAATTGGGTCTAATTCAATTACTTCTACAACCCTAGATGAAACTCTTTTCCCACCCTTTAATAATCCTTAATAATCCTCTCATTATCTGTGGATAATCGTCAAGTTTTTTGTGCTGCTCTCCATAAATACCAGATGAACTGCAGCCTACCTGCAGGCTGCATATAATATATTACACTGTCTTGAGGCACAAACTTACATGAAAGAAAACTGATACAGACAGACACAAGATAAAAAGAGAAATGGAGGAGTTCAGACGGCATCTCAGCCACTGTCAAGGGCCAATGTAAAAATACCGGACAATAAGGTATCTGGCTAAATTTAAGAGTTTTAATTACAGTTTTCCACAACGCAGCTCAAGAAAGGAAAGAAGGCTCAAGGTGTGTCCTAGAAGACCTCATTTCCTTCCAACATTAAAAAGGAAGCCTCTAATCCTAATGAGGTGTTGAACTTGAAATCTAAAATTTAGTGATGTAAATACAACCCACTGAGGAAGCTTTCAATAAAGAAATATTCTCTCTGGCTCCATGCAAGACAGTAAAGCTTCCCACCAGTCATAAACATTCAATCAGCACATGATTTTATAATCCAACAGAAGAAACAATTATGTGCATGGGAAGGAACATCTCAGGGAACATTTGCAAGTTTGCAAGCCTGCACATGGAAAAAAATTCCTTTCAAGAAAAGGATTTCTAAAATGAAACATTTAAAACTCAAAAAGTCAGATAATCTGCAGCAGGATACCCACCTTCTATTCAGATGCTGAAAATCGGTTTATAAGATATGCACCCAAACTCCTACAGTTAACCTTTAGTACTTAATGCTGTTACAGTGTCAAATAAAAGGAAAAATACTGACTGAAAATCAAATGCATTAGTATGTTTTAATCTGATGTCAAAGAACCTCTGAAATGAAATGTCTCAGGATACCAAACTCAGCTGGCCTTGCCAGTTGAATAACAATGGAATTTATGATCCGCTTTCTCCCTTCTACCTTTCACAGGTGGTTTAAGTAATAAAATGCATAAAAGGAGGGTAAAATTGCTGCATTACAACTGCTACAGCTTATTAGTTGCTCATTTTGAACACAACTGTTAAAAGAAGCACAAAAAAGCCTGAATTATTGAAGTTTTGAGGATTTTAAAATTTTTTATTCCCTTAGAATGTATCTTCGTTCCTCCACTGTCGCTATATAAAAACTGGGGGAAAAAAAAGCTCAAAAAGTGCACGCAAAATGCATTTTAAAGCACAAAATAAAGCACTTATTCAAATGTAAAAAATGGAAAATGACACTGATCATACATCAAGCTGTATCTTTCCAGGATTACCTTCTTAAACCATTCACAAGTTCTGCAAATGATTTTTCCCAAGCGTACATCTTTATTATCTTCATACCGCTTATCACTTCATTCATGGTCCTAATCCTGACATCTGTTAAGGCAGCTGTCTTGCTTCTGAAAACAGGACAAAGGAAAAATCCTCAGATTCCTAAAGAAGACTATTTATGAACACATAACATATATATGGAGTTTTTGCTTTTATTTCTAAAGACTATTCACAAAACTGTAATTTCATTAAAGGGTTTTCCTGAAGACCAGTATCTTAAAGCTGACACACAGCAGACACACTTGGTATGTTTGATTCCTGCTTCTCAGGGAACTGAGAGCTGATTCAATGTTCAGGACTATATGTCAGTTTGTGCAAACATGCAGAACTCCTTAAACAACATATCTGCTGTTTATTGCATTTAGAACTAAACAAAAATCAGAAAATTACTTTAAAAATATTTCAAAATGCCAAAACAACCACCCTTGTCATAAATTTCTTCTGATGTTGTTAAAGAATTGGCCTCATTTGTGACTTTTTAGAATTAACTGTAGTTGGAGTAGAGATTACTTAGTACATGAATCATAATTCATTAGATAATCTAGATATGGTTTCTTTAAAAAAATATTATTTAAGCATTAATTGTAATGAACACTAATTTAAATATATCTATTTTAGTCCCACACTATGTTTGCACTGATGGAAAAAAATGAAAAATATATATAATTAAATAATAAAGTCACCATTTTAATTAGGAAAAAAGCATTGAAAGTTAGAAGGCACATAATAAATGCATAAATCATGCTAATAGATCCCATTACAATTCTGAATTCATTCATGTAGACAAACACTTTGCACATAGAGAGCTATGGTAGATCTTAGTTTGATAAAACATACCTTTACCTGCTAAATTACTAATTTTTGCATATAACAATGAAAGTTAAGATTCAGAGATCATTAAAAAAATTCAAATCTTTTTAGAAGGCACGACTTTTTAGAAGGCTTTCTCAGCTTAACCTGTCCCCTGAAAGATCTCTCTGATACACTGGAAGAAATCACCATAATTAAAGAACGCAAGTTGAAAGAATTTCAAGCACCTACTCCTCATTTCAGAAAACTTCTCAGCACCAGCATTCCATAAATGTTAGGATGGCTGAAGCAGGGTATTAAAAAATATTTATACATGGGAAATAACAAAAGGCATTTAGAAACTTAGCCCTAGTGTAATCATGGATTCTTAGTAACACTGAGGAAAATAACTTAGACTAAACCAACCACATCAACATGGATTATCTTTGCTACTACATCCTTTCCCTTTTTCAAAAAGAAACAGTAACAGAAAAACAATTGCTTAAATAATGTAATAGCTCATCACCTCTTCCTCATACACACATCACCACTGGAAAAGCATGTGTTGCTCATGGCTCTGCAGCAGCAAACAACTCTCATCTACAATCCTGAAAAGTCACCTAACTTCCAGGCTTTGTCTCCACATAATAGAAAGTTGAAGATGACAGATTAAATAATAAGTTAACAGAAGTTTCTTTTTTTTTAAAATGGTGTGACTCAAAGAAGGCTGTAGTTCTCATAAATTTATTTTTCCGTTTTCCTGCTTAAATGTCATCATAGTAACCATCCTGTTTCAAATTACTTTAAAATGCTCAGGACGTTGGGGGAGTGGTCTTTTTAAAAAAATTTTCAAGTTACACTCCTCTACTTTGCAATAAGCATATTTTGTACATACATACCAGAAGCCACAGGCTCAGTGATGTTGTATAATGGCTTCAAGTACACAGACATGCAAGGCATTGATGGTAAATTACTGCAGAGAAAGACATGCCCCTGGCTTCAAAAATATTAAGTTCAGAGTACAAACAGATCAGTCCAATACATGCTCACATAGCATGTCAATAAGAAAGTGCAGTAAGAAAGGACCTGAAAATTTCTGTCTGAGAAGACCCCTCTATGATACTAAAAACCATTCTAAATTAAGCTAGCTACAAAATTCCTTTTCGCTTTCACAAGGCATATTTGGTGGGTTTTAATTATGTCTGACACAGCAGTTAGACACAGTTTTTATCTTCAAGAAAAAGGACTTTAAATAAAAACACTACAGTTGCATGACTAAGCAATGAAAGCATCCAGCTCTTGTGAATAAAATACATATAAAATGGTCTTCAGTCCAATAACTCAACTGTTTCTCAAATAACATACTAGGTCATGTGTATTTTGCACAACTCCTCATACTCATGCAAGTAAAAGCAATCCTGCAGAGTGCAGTGGATACCATTCCACAGGATACCAAATCCCTATCTGCAAACTCCCAGAGCACTGAGGCCAGTGGCTGCACCATGAACTGGTGTGCATGCGTGTTGACATGACTGAGTCACAGAACAATGCTGAATAACAGCACAAATTAACTGCCACACCGAGCATGCTTGGATTTTAGCAAAAGCTTTAATCCTTAAATTACTTCTTCATAGGTTGCCTTCCTTAAATCCATGCAGATTCCCAGCAAATGCCATGTGAACACACTCATCAGCTCACTCAGAGCTAAAATCTATTCCAGTTTTACCATTAACTCCTCCTGTTCATTGTACATTTCTGTTCACAAAGAGAAAGATCTGTGCACATGGAGACAAGCAGAAGCTTTTCTGGTTAAAAAATTCTTTCCTTTGCACTGCATCCAAACAAGTGGCTGGTACTGAATGGGAAAAAAAACCCAAACACAGTTACATTGCCACTGATTATTTTTTAAAATACATACCTTCAAGAAAGAGATTTTTGTCTCCCTATTGACTGATCCTGGAAAAGTCCATTAATCTCTTTATGCCTCAGTTTCCCATCTGTAAAACGGGCATATTAAAGCCTGACACCAGGGATAAAGCACTAGCTAAGCACTAGGTATTTTAATTATTGACTCAAACCTCAAAAACTCAGAACTAATGAAAAACAGCAATGAAGCAGCTTGATACTTCTGCATGCATATTGCACATGCAGTGAAAATACACATCTAAGAACATAGTGAGTGTTCTACAACCAGGCTTTATCATAAAAAGAAAAGCCCTTAGAATCTGACAGAGAACTCTGAATGGATCATTATTTGAGAAATAGCCCTTGAGCATTATTTGAGAAACAGCGCATGAATGTAATGACTGAAGACAAAAAGATGCAAAGAAAGATGCCTAACACTCCTAAGCATATGTGTAGAGAGTAAAGGAAAAATATTTCCAATTAGGTATAAAAGCCTTTTATAAAGTCATAATGTAAGTCAAGCATGACTAATTACACAAGAAACACAAAACCTGGATGCAAGAACTTGTCTCAACAATCTCAACAGAGGCAAGTCTTGATGGGGTTTTTTAGGATAAAGTTACAGGAAAACAAATTAAATTTGTCTGCCAGTGGAAAATTGCTTCAAACTCTTATCTCCACAGCCTAGAACCTTGCAGCTGGAAACCTCATAGCTGGCATCAAAACCACCATGATAAATTTTTCTTCCCTTCTCTCTCAGTTCCTTCCTTTCTTTTTCTCTTTGCATCTTAGTCATGGAGGAGAGGGAGCAAGATCTTTGAACGAGAAACTTCCAGAGCCTTCTGCTGCAACACCTGTGTCACCCCAGTAAGTCACACAGAGAAGGGCTGCCTACATCCCCTGTGGAGTAACCACTCCCCAAGAATTACTGCAGGAAGGCAAAGCTCAAGTTCCACAATTCTATGCCATGACCTACAGCAAGGTAGCTACAGAAATAGCCACTCTTTTAATGCACTGGATAGCTAATAAATAGCAGATATTTTCTATGTTTGGATGACAGACCACTTCAAGTCCATAATCTGGAATTCAGATATGTCACATTAGCAGCTCTAAAAAACATGGGCAAAGATAAGAGACACTGCAAAAAAATATCACCAGACACACGCTGATACTCTGCCTCCACCCAAATACGCACATTTTAAAACCCAGCACAGAAAATAGCTACAACCCAAAACATGCAGCCTTACCTGAGGGAGGAGAAAAGCCTCCCAATGCAGGTCTGCACAGGAAGAAGAATAATCAGAACTGCCATTCCTGCAAGACATGATGGGCCTATTTCCATCCAGAGAAGTACTGTAACTGCGACAGCTTGAAGTGGTCCGGCCCACAAGAAGTGCAAGAAAATTGTTACCTAAACAAACAGTTAAGAATCAAAAATTAATTTTTGATCTTAGATAACAAACTAAACCCCTAGTAACATTTAGGAAGTATTTCTGCCTGTGACAAGGCCAGGTTGGATGGCAAGCTGCTAGCAGAAGGTGCCCCTGCCCATGGCAGGGAGCTGGAACAAGATGGTCTTTAAGGTCCCTTCCAACACAAAACATTCTATGTTTAAGAAACAACTAGAAGAAATGTTCATTAGAAACATTTAATCACCAGTTTTAAACAAAACTTTCTTAACTCCAACCCCACAATTTCTTCAGCCCCCTGGAAAGATCTGTAAAACACTCCTTACTTGATCAAATTTGTTCACATCATTTGACAGCAGGTTTACTATTTGACCAGTGGTAGTTTTCGCCATAGCCACATTACTGAGACGAAGTGCCTAAAAAAGTCAGAACAGTTCAAATTATCACAGCTTATAGAGCACAGTACATCTATACACACAAGATAAATGAATACAGTACCATGGCTAAAGCAGAACCCACATATCACCTTTTGCCTGAGAGCATTGGAGCCTTAAATAAAATGAAGATTAGACTAACTATCCTAAATAAAGTCCCAAAGAAAAAAAGTATTTAAAAAAAAAGGTCAAGGGAAGGACTGTGAGAATAAAAATGCCCTATCTTCATGTCTGAAGTGATTAAAAATAGGAAAATACCAACACAGCAAGCCACTAAGCAAAAGAGCTGTAACTTTCCACATGCATTGTTCTCCCCCTCACTGTGAGCGCCTGTACAAAACAGGAACAGAAAACTCCACCTGAAGGCCAGATTAAAGTCAGAACAGTGTTTGGCCAATTGAAACAATTCTGTTTTGAACATGTTATCAGACAGAAGGCAAAAACCCCTCAAGTTATTAATTTCAGACTATCTTTGCAAAGCAGATCGTCCCTTTACAAATCAATAACGCTAGAGAAATCAAAAACTTTTCTGAATTATGTAAAATGAAGTTTAGCACATGCTATGAAAAACAACAAGAGTAAATATCAAGCATTTTTACACAATAGTAAAAAAAGTTAGTCAATAGAAAATAAAATGTGTTTATAAAATACCCCCCCACTTCCAAAAAATCCCATCTGGAAATATGCAGTCTGAACCTTACTGCAAAGGTCCAAACTGAAATTGTTCTAAAATACCAATAACACACCCTGCTTCCTCCTACACCTGCTAAAGAGAAAACATAAATTTGCAGCACAAGTTTAAAAAAATACACAAAGCACATTACATGTTTTTCTGTACAGAAATAGTTCACTCCTTAAAAACACTTCACATTTTTAGGCAGTGCACATCTACTTCTCCCTCTCCAAAGATTATTAGAGTTGCTTTTCAGCCAATAATCAAACCTGAAAAGCACTGATTGTTTCAAAAATACTGTTCCAGTATTTTGAAACAAGTAGAAGAGCATCAGCCACCAAAGTACTATTCAAAGCATAATTTCAAACAAGGTTCCTTACATTTCTTGCACCTCACATTTGTGTCAGAAAGAGATTGTTAATCACAGCGAGAATCCCAACCCTAACTTCATTGAAACCAGCAGAAACATTGAAAGGCTGAAGCGTTTAAAACTCCACTGTGAAATTCCTCTGACATTCCAAAAAATGAATCTAGGATACTGGGGATATGAAAGACCAGATTTAGTTATTTGAGAAAATTATTGCTTCATTCCCTGTCTTAAGCCACCTGTCTCTCAACCCTGTCTCTCATCCACCTGAAATCCCCCAGGTAGCCGCCTGCTGCTATCATGTTTGCTCCACACCACACATTAATGTTGGTAAGCTCTGGGAAAAGATGTTAGAAATCCACAGATCATAGTAATAGGAGTTCACATGATGCATGTTTGGGGAAGTTTCCCATCAGGATGTGTTTACAGCACCTCTTGTACAACTTATTTGCTGCCTGAGGTTCACCTGAACCATCAGAAGACTGCGCTGGTGCCTTGCTAGTGGCCCATAGCCTGGGTCCGTCTTGGACCTCCCACACAAGCACCTTCCTGACTTCTTCCTACACAAGCAGCAAAACCAATTTTAATATGATTCTACGAGTCCAGCTCATTTTGACCAAGACAGTCTCAGGAGGAACCACACAAGCATCTGAGCCAAAAGGAGGCTGCTCATCTGTGACTGATCTGTCTTCTCAGGGAAGAGGCAGCCATTCCCATAGTCAGTGGCAATGCAGTTTTAGCATTTCCTTGATTCCCTCTTGGTTTTGATTTTTTTTTTAAGTGAAATAAGCCTTGCATTTTTCCTGGCTGAATGGATCTGTCTCGACTGCAAAGTAGAGAGTTTTACTTCCATACCCAATTTTTAACCAAAAAGTCCTATTTTGGTACCTTCCTCTTTTTACTACATCTGATACATAGCCCCATATGAGCTGAGGAAAACTAATTCCATCCCGGCTAAAGTCAGTACACTGACCTCAAGAACTTCTAAAAGCTAAGTCTTAAAAAAAATTAAACCAACAAAAAACAGTTTCCCAAAAGTAGCCTTTGATTTCAAAACATAAGACTCTGAGTCATCATGTGCCAGATTTCACTTTCATTTTTGTTAGGAGTTTTCTATGTGCATCACTAATACTTCTTACTGGTAACAACTCTTCTTAAGTGTTTGAATACAGGGATTTTGCAAATTAGATCTGAACTTTCCAGGAAATGAAAAAGGGTCTAAAACTTAAGAATTATGAACATTTGAAGTTCTCTATTAAGAATGCTCTTGCATCCAATCTATTTATCCTTACAAATCCAAGATTTTATTTTCTACAGCAATTATCAAACTGTGCTAAAATGCTGGTAAATAAACAGCCAAGTTTCTTTCAAAAGGCTACATGAGGTTAAAGAGAAAATATGACCTATTTATAAGCAGCCCATAATGAAGACAAATTATTAGAAAGGTTTTTCAATGTTCTGCTGTTACCTCAACCCTCACCCTCAGAAGTAAAAATGAGGACTGATTAAATTTCCATTTAATCCCACCTCTAGAAATAAGGGTGCATATTAGAAATAGTTCTTTTCCAAGCTTCTAAGCCAGTATCAACTCAGCAACAAACACCATCACTATATGCATTTTCCATTAATTCCGTTTCGATAATCAGTTTGGTAAATTAATACCTTAGAGAGATGTTTATGTACAAGAAAGCATTATGCCATGCTAGAGGCAAGTTCCCAGAGGATCCTTTTCAAGGTATCAAAAGAGAATAAATGTGTGTATGAAAAGTAATCACCACTTAAAATGGGGACATTTTTACTCTCCTCACTTTACTGCTTTGTCCAAAGACTTCACATAACCTACACCAGTAGTATAAATGTTCCTGTTAAATTGATGGTACCTATGTTTAATGGTTAATATAATGAGGATTTTCTTACATTCCAAAGCAACTGTGCAATCCTGATTCTTCAATTAAACTTCTTTGCTGAGGTCTGAAATTGTAGGTCACTATTCCAGCAGCACTGAAAATAGAAAGATGGGGCATTTTCCCTTCCAGCATTCTCAGAAGAGATTTCCTGCTTGGAAATCTCAGAGTCTGGGTATTGCCACCAGCTTCAGAAGAGTGAAGCAGACATTTTCAACTGGGAAACAGCATCTTGTCCTGGATGTTGCTCATCTCCTTCCTGTAAGTAAAACTCAACTTTTCTTGCTCCACTCTCCTTCTGACAGCAGCCTCAACTCCATCTGTAGTTCAGCACAGCTATTTCTTGATCAGGACACAGAGACAGCAAAGAAACCACAACTCACTGAACGCACATGCTTTCTCACATTTCACTGGTTTTAGTGGACAGCTGCAGTACTCCCACAATAAAACCAGTAAATGGTAATAAAAAACTAACTCCCTCCCTTTAGGATTCCACATGATTCTGTGTCTCCTCTGCCTGCTCCTCTCTCTCTTCCCCTTTAAACAGGAGGAATAAAGGTGAAGATGCCAAGCATCCCTGCCTGCCTGGAGGGGGAAGGAGCAGATCCACAGAACTGCTGCCACTCCCCAAGGGAACCTGATGGATGCCCCAAGGGAGGGGAGCAGCCTCTGATCTGAAAAGAAGACAACCTACTAGTTCTACATCACTGATGGGATAAAATATTAATAAATCCCACCATTAACTACAACAGGGGTGGGGGGAAACCTGAACAGAAAAGCAATTCCCAGGAGACTGAGAGTGCTGCAGCAGATGGTGAAATCCAAGCACAGTGTCCTCCCCTGGGATCATACTGCAAGGCTGAGTAGCTGCCAGCATTCCCTGGGAGCTTTGTCCTTCTCCTGCTCTATGCTGACACCTCTTACAGACCCAGCATACAACACTTCCAAGAGCAGTGGGTGAGGGGGCTCCTCTCCAAAAGCAGCAGGAGGCAAAAAAAAGCAGCTCTTCCAAGACTTTAGGGCTATTTAACTCACTACCCTCACTAAGCAGGCCTGAAGCTGTCATTCAGACACCTCAGCACCAAAGAGAAAGCAAATCCACATGCACACATCTAAGGCCTGACACATTCCCCATGCACTAGATCTCTACTAATGAGTAACTTCAATGGAATTCCAAACATGGGCATAACAAATAACTGCATTGTCACTGTTAGGTGGGACGTGACACACACACACACACACGTGATTAGGGTCTAAGAAGAAAAAAGGGTTTATTTTGCATGTTCTCCAGCTTATATACTCTTAACAAAGCGTGATCTTAAGTCATTAACTACATCACAATAACTTATTATATTCATTGGTGCAAAGCAATTAGCGTTAATATAATTTGCAAAAGTTTTACAGAAATGTAGTAAGGTACATATGCACATCTACTAATGCACATAGTCTAGCTTACAAAAATTTTCATGTATCTTTTCTAATCTGTTTCCATGCTGATGGCCTTGTCTTCTTCTTTGCTATGGATACACTCAAAAATCATCAATTGTTATTTCTTCAGTTAATTCAGCTTTGCTTGCAGGCCAGCTGTCAAGCCCCTCCACACTGCATTTTGAAACTCCCCTGAGAGAACAGCAGTCAAATACAAAATACAGCTGTGAACAGGTCTGCTTACCTTGCGATAAATCATGTGACACATGGCCACCCTCAGCTTCATGCCAGCCCTCTGCACATGGTAGAAGTATAAGTGGTGCATGATAGCCAGAATAAGCGTGCACACAGACAGAGCACCTGCGTAGCAATATGCAAAATTCAAAGCTACCTCATCTGAGGCATCATAGTTTTCAAAAAAATTAATAATTTTCCCCAAAAAAATTGGTTGAATTATTTTGAGGGTTTCCTGAAAAAGAAAGCAGGGGGAAAAGTATTATTCATTTCTTATCACCCTGTGCTAACCAAGTCTGTACACAGGCAAACAAGAGCCAAGTACTGCTGCAAGCCATATCCCTTATTATTTTGTCTTTACTGTGCTCTAAAATGTCAAGCCAATTTTTATCAACACATAATCCAAAAGAAACATGTTCCACATTAAAATTTAGCTGGAACTAAAGGAGAACTCTCTCAATTACCAAAAAAAACGCTTTGATGTTATAAAAATTGCATGAGTATGTAGTACACTTCCATTTTTTTAAATGCCATGTGTCCTTTAGAGCCACTTACAAAGAGCAAAAAATCCTCTTTCTATTAGGCACCCCACTCAGATACATAAAATACAGATAAGCCTTACAAAGCAAGTCAGAGGTTTGCAATGTCTCAAAAATAATGCACTGAAATGAGCTCTCTGATCCACTTCCATAATCCTGCAGTCATGACTCAGTTTTTCAGTCTCTGCCAGGCTATAGCTCTGTTTTACCTTTCTGAGAACATTACCAGGTTCTTTGAACAGTCCAGGATGAAGTCACCAGTACAGGTCATGCAGTCTAAGTGGACAAGTTTCACACTGCTGTTAGCCAAGAAGGAGGTCCTGTGACACCACTTACCTCAATCATTGTGAAAATTCCAAAAACTAAATAGGATTTCCAGTAACACAGAATAATGGCTTTTGTTAAATGTGGTGTTTTTCCTCTCTTTTTTGCTTTTTGCACCTCCTTATCCCAGTACCTGACAAACAAAGTGCAAATATGTTGGGGGACAGAAGTAAAATCACAAGGCAATTATCTAGAATAAAACACTTTCAGACTAACAGCCAGATTGCCCTGATCACATTAATAAAATCAAATCAAACAAAAGGAATTAATCATGTCTTCTCAGTCACATAAACACTTGATACTTAGTATTACAGGCCTATTTGCTCTTGGTTAATCACAAACAATTCACCACTGTTGACTATTATCACCATATTATCATATTTGCTGATGAGGAACCCTTCCTGCATCTCTTCTCTCAATTCCGACAGTCACCACTCACCTTAATTAAGAGCTTCCTATCCTATGATCTCCTGACCATGGACTAACTGAGGCAGCACAGTGTCTTTATCTAGCCATATGCCCTGTGCTTGCCCAGAGGGGTTGTGATGCCCAACCCTCTCATGTCTGGCCCTGTCTTTTTTCTACCACATGCTTTGCTGAGGATTTTGCACCCAGCACTTCACACATCTCTCTGAAGCGAGGATTCATCAGCAGAGTGGCAAAGACCTTTCCATCACCACGTGTCTGCCCACAAGCAGGACACAATCTGTTCACATAAAAACCAAAGACAGCAATAACAAGCATGATTTTAATAAGAAAGTATCACAACTTCAGCAGACTTCTTAAAAGCCACTGCTGTCACAGACAAACCTCTCCCTTTCTTCTGAAGGCTGTGTTTTCTGCCAAACTTCTGACCTTGATAGTTTGAGGGGTGAAATGAGTCTAAGGCATGAAAGGCAATTATTTTGCAACAAAGCACAAAAGTTCAAAGCATACAGATAAGAACACTTTTTTTAATTTTTATCCTCTTTTTTTTGTTACAAGAATTACAGAGTTATTGTCTACATGCTTTGAAAACAGAAACTATGTAGGTTCTGTGGGGTTTCTTGGCTCAAGAGAAAAGACTACTTCAGTAGGCAGCTATTCATTAATTATATTCTCTGCTTCTTGGTCAAGTACACTGAAGAATTAAAAACCACTCTTTTTTTTTTCTTCTACCATTTCCTGACTCATGCAAGTATGTTCTTTTACTATTAAAGAAATCACTGGAAAAAATCCATTCTCCCTACAGCCAAGTCCCTGAACTGCTTGAAGACACGACCATGGAATTTGACAAAGCTGTCCAGCTACAAAGACATTAAAAGCAGCAACTCCTATGAGCTCATCACCAACCCTCTTTCCTCAGTTAACTTATCCAGAGCAGGATGATGTCAGACCTGGCCATAACCTTTAGTTTCTGGATTCTTTTTGCTTCTTGAGCAGTCTCTCATCCCAGCCAAACTATCAGGAAAGTCTATCTGCTCTGCCTTCAATGTAACAGCAAGAAACAGCAAGGCCACACTTTCTTAATACAGAAGCCACCTTTCAGTAGGAGACATCTTCTCCTCTACCTATATTTAGCAGAAGATTATTTGAAGACAAAAATCCTCTCTGTTGGAAGGTTCATGACAATTTATATGAATAGTAATTATCTGAAGATATTTTCCTACTAAAATATAGATCCTCCTGAGTCTGTAACACTACACACTGGTACACAGTCCATGAAAAAGTACATAAAACCAAAGAAAAACACTTAATAGATACATGCTTTTAGCTGTCCAAGGCATCTTGCCCACTCTACCAGTGAGTGGCAGATTTTCAACATACATATATTTATATATACACATATATTTAAAGGGTCACTCAGTTCAGTCTGCACTCTAAACAAACAAGCAAAAAAACCAAACAAAAAGAAAAAAAATAGAAAACTCTCTTCTCCACTTTTATATAGACCAATTTGAAGTTTCCACAGCTGTTTAACCACAGGCCAGAAGACTCACACATTCATTCAGGATTACTACCCTACAGTTGATGAAAAGTTGTCTTTTGCAAGCATTCTGCAAAGCGTCAAATAAATTATAAATGACATAATGCAGTTATACATAATGCAGTTCCATTATGTATAACTTGAAAAAATCTAAAAAGCCTCTATGATAAACAAGTTTTCTTAGTTCTTGTTGCTCTAAATTTGTCAGCATTTTTAACCTCGTTAAACTTTACAATAACACCTTTTAATTTTAGAATAGAAATAAGATTTTTACCTTCTCCAGCATTAATACAATAAAAGAGAACAATTGTGCCTTCCAACCCAAAGTATTCTACAATTTTTTTCCTTACCACTGCAACTCCTCTCCAAGCTTCTCTGAGGAATCTTCTGGCATCACTTTATACATATCATCTTCTTCAAGCTTCCGTTTATGGCCGATAATAAATAAGGGATTCAACCACCTAGTTAAAGACAAATTATTAGCAAACTGACCAGCAGACCAAAAACAGTAATTTCTTTACATAATAATTCTTTTATCCCTTTCTTTTCCCCTCCTGAATCATTCAACATCCACACATTTCACTGCACTTTTATCTAAGAATTAAGTCAACCCCTATCTTGCAAATGGGAAAGTACTTCCCACTTCCTAAATCTCTTTATGCCCACAACACCTTACTCCCAGGGCATCCAGACAGCCAGCATAAGAACCCTTCTTGGCCCTAAGGGAATTGTTTTCTCACAATGTTTCCTTACACTCAAGGAAAAATAGCACTCCTTCAAATATTAAGGGAAAAAAGAGAACTTAACCCAACTATTAAAATACTGAAAGCTGTAAATTAAATTGTAATGCACACTAAAAGACATTTTTTGTAACATTTACTTGAGGAGAAAGTAGCTGCTATTCAACTAACATCTTGACAAGTATTAAAGGTCAGTAATTTAAAGACAATCACTGAAATGTAAAAATGGGAAAACAATGGGTTATTACTGTACCTTACTCATGTTTGGAAACATAAACAGAAGGACACTGACACAGTGCATAGGTTCAAGAAAGGGAAATAATGCCTAACAGCTCATTTTCCTTAGTGGAAAGATTCTTAAAAGCTCACTATTTTATGAGAACACTTTGAAGATAAATTATAATAGCAGTACTGCAGATTTTTTGAAAAACACTGTATTTTGTTAGATCAAATAGGTCAACTGTCAGGGAACAGCAAGAGTAGATTTTTATGCACCTGGATCCTTCAGCCTGAAACACATCAGGGAACTCCACACAGTTTCAGTTGTGCTCCACAGAGCAAGGGCTGTATGGCATAAAGCACAAAAGTGACCAAGTTGTCCATGAGATGGACAGAAAAGGAATGAGACGTGCAAAACAGGCATGGCTTAGCAAGAACAATGGAGTTAGGGAACTTGCAGTTTTCCATTTAGTTTATCTCTCTGTTGAATTGGTGATATTTTGTTTCAAGGAGACAGGGACTTTGGCTCTAAGGCTTTTCCTACAAGTACTTTCTCAACTGGTTAACACATCAAAATCAAGAAGTCAGGGATCTGTCTTGGAAAAAATACTCTCACACTCAACGCAATCTGTCTGATCTCAATTGCCTGTGAAAGTTCTTAACTGCTGCTTAGTTTCTGATACTTATTTACTCCCCAACTTCACCAACACAGTTCTTAAAAGAATGCGTGGTGTGCTAGGTGAAGCGTGTTATTTTCTGTAAGACCTACATGTGAGATTTCAAAACTGGGGTGGTTTACAGTGAGGGTATTTATGTATTCACAACCACAACAGTGGTTACGAATACTCATCAACTTGCTCTACATTTCTTGCTCAGGCATGTTCTAATTAAACTTTGTATACACTGGCTTACAAGAAGGCTGTTGGCTAGTTTTAGAGAGGGTGGATGGGCAGGCAGAACCCTAGAGAGGAGGCTCAGAGAGTTTCTTCAAAGATAGCACTGTTGTAAAAATCTTTTTCCCAGGCTCCATGGCACAACTGCAAGTAACAAATGGGATTATATAGTGTTGTTCCTTCACTACTTAGCATGTTAGCACAGTGTTTTCGTGACTCATTCTAAAAATTAAGTCCCTATCCTTAGAGTAGCACCTTTGATGCCTAACAGCCCTTTTTAAACTCTTGGAGCGAGTACTGAAGATTAGTTTATGTGAGCTGTTAACTCCTAAATGTATGTTACAGGTACAATTAGAAACAGAAAGGACTTGTCAGACAAGTCTGTTGCCGGGACTTTATGGTTAAATAGCATCAGGGCCCAAATCACTACCACAACTTCCCCACAAAAGGTCCTGACAAAAGGTCTCAAATATCAACTGCTCCAACCAGGGGCAGAACTTCTGCCTGGTTTGACACAAGGAATCTGCTCCATTAAAACATGTCTTCTTTGGCCTCAGTTCTTGCAGACCACAGGTGAAAAGCAGGTATAAGGCAAACACCCTCAAAGCCATTCAAATAATTTCTGCCTGCTGGATGAGAAAGCCTAAGTTTGCTCCAGGACAAGCCAGGAAAGATCTGCAGACTTCAGCTGACTCCTGAGGTCAATACCCAGTGTTCCTCCCCTTGAAACATCAGTATTAGCCTAGGATGCAGCCATAAACAAGTCACAGGTCTCCTTTCAAACAGAGGCTAAAGTTATCTTTCTCCTAGCATGAGAATCAGGACGAGGCAGCCCTTTCAGGAAAATACAAAGGCTAAATCCTTCTCCCACCTACGGAAATGGTTGTGAGATTTCACTGGCTACTGCTGCCAAGGTGGTGAAAAGAAAACCAGTTCTGACATTTAAAACGGAACATAAATAGGATATTTATTACAGAATCACAGAAAGGCTGGG
The DNA here is from genome assembly GCF_000277835.1 of Geospiza fortis. Taxonomy (NCBI): domain Eukaryota; kingdom Metazoa; phylum Chordata; class Aves; order Passeriformes; family Thraupidae; genus Geospiza; species Geospiza fortis. The sequence continues at coordinate 942,248 of NW_005054363.1, forward strand.
GTTGTGTCAGAAGGGACATCTGGAGGTCAGCTCGTCCAAACCCTTCTGCTCAAGCAGGGCCACCTAGAGCCGGTTGTCCAGGACAATGTCTCGACAGCTTTTGAAGATCCCCATAAAGATTTCATAACCTCTCCAAGCAGCCTACAACAGTGCTCAATCACCCTCACAGCAAAGAAGTGCTTCCTGATGTTCAGACAGAACCTCTGTTACTCAGTTTGTGGCCCCACTGCCTCTGATCCCACTCCTGGACACCACTGAGAAGAGCCAGGCTCTGCCCACCTTCTACCCTCCCCTCAAGTATTTATCTACACTGATGATACCCCCCTATATCTTCTCCTCTCCAGGATGAACAGTTCCAGCTCCCTCAGCCTTTCCTCCCACAACAGATGTTCCAAACCCTTAATCATTGTTGTGACCCTTTGCTGTGCTCTTTCCAGTGTGTCCAAGTCTCTCTTGTACTGGGGACCCCAGAACTGGATTCAGGGCCCCAATTGTGGCCTCAGCAGTGCTGAATATAGTACTTTCTGCAGGCAACAGAGTACTTAGAGGAAAACAAAAGACACTTTAGAAACAGACTTAAAGTACAGTCTTAAAAAATAAAACCAATGATTTAATTTTACTCAGCAGAACACCATTCCTCTACTTACACTGTTCAAAAACCACAGGCAGGCAACAGGAAGAATAATGCCTTCTGCTGAAGGCAATTGCTCAATCCTGATAGCATTTGATTCCACACTACAGCCAAGAGCAGCACGTGCTGACCACAGATGTGCAGTCCACTGCAAAGTAACCCGCTGGAAGACAACACTCTCAAGTGCACAGGACTGTTAAGAGCCATGCAGTTTATCCTTGGTCCTTAAACACCCAAAACAACTTACTGATGATATGCCCATGTCAACTGAGGAGTTCTTACAGTTTGCAGTAAATCCCTTGTCTCGCCCCCCATCTCCAAACTGTACCTACAGGCTGAGTGAATTGGAAAAAGATTTAAGGAGCAGAGAGATGACAGTGCAGGGTAAAAACTGCCAGAAGTCTCAAGGCTATTAGCTCCAGTGAGACCTAGTGCAACTTCAGGGCTTCTCCCTTTTTTCCATCAGTTGAAACCATAACACTGAAAAGAGTAATATATTGCACTACAACCTATGTTACCATGAAAGAATGCAAGGAAAACCAATCCAGAGTAAGCAGAAAACTGTAGTAATTCATTTTGTGACTCATTTGTTATAATGGACAACATGGCAAAGACTCAGCACAAGCCCACATTTCCGTAAGGTTAGGGAAAAAAATGTATAAAAAATTCCATAAATTTAAAAATTACCCATTGTTGACCTTTCTAACTAGTGTCCCCCAAAACATCCACCTTCAAGAGCTACTCTATGAAGATCTCAGGAGTAAAAAAGCTTTTAACAGCATGCTGTATTAACAGAGTATAGTTTAAGACCTTCAGAAGAAGGTTAAACATTTTTTTTTCAATGATGGTTAGTCCTTGAAGGGCTTTTATCCCAAGAATGACCTCTTCTGCAAACTCTAAGTACAGCAAGAAGAGTTTGAGCATCACCATTTCACTGATGCATCCTGAACTTTATGCTGGAAGGTCTACTTCCAGACAGAAGACTTAGCACATGCTCCTATTCAGCCATTAAAGTAAAAGTTTCCACCTGAACACCACATGCAGATTATGCCCCGTGGAATTCTCTGCACTCACAGCAGAACTGAGACCAACCTATTTCACACAGCCTGCTGTTACTCAAGTCACACATTTGTAACCCACAAAAACCAACCAAGCCCTTCTCTTGCCTGAAGGCTCAGTTAAATTAGAGTGCTGTCAGAGGGCTGCTAGAGGAGGCTGACAAATAAAGCAAAAGCCTACATAAAGAATGTCCCTGAAACTCCAACATAGCCATAAAGGAAGACTACTCGTTGGACTGGCATGTCTTTTGTCAGAACCGAGATCAGCTAACACAGATCTCTTCAAAGAGTACTAAAACCAGCTTCCAAAAAAAAAATCAGCATTTGTTATGAAAACAGAACCTGTGCAAAATGCATTATTCTTTAATAAGAAAGCTAAAATAATAACCTAAATTAAAGAAATTGAATAAATATATAGACAGTCATGCAAACCCCTCCTCTCAGCCCAATGATGGGCTCAATACCAATCTGTTTTATTGGAAGAAGAAGAGGAACAACATGCTGGGGAGGTAAGACTCACACTGCCTTTCTGTATTTCTTTCTGAAGAAGCTGTTCAACTTAAATAAAAACAGGACTCCTTAGTAACTGTCTTTACTTTTCCCAGGTACCCTCCTGTTCGCTAGGA
>NW_005054363.1:944575-951310 GCF_000277835.1 Geospiza fortis
TCCCTACACATTGCTTCGTTTTAGTTACTCTTTTGGAACACAGGGTTCACATGATGCCTTTCAAAGAGCTTAGCCCAAATTCTTCCTAGCATGACCTACACATAAAAATGTGAGAATCTGTAAGAATCCTGAGTACCTTGTGTTCTGCCGGGAATGCCTCTGTTCTATCAAAACTATTAGCTGATCAAAGACATCAGTCTGGAAACATGCCCAGATTAAGTCCCTGGTACTGCCAGAATACTGATGTCACTTGGAATAAAGATTAAAAAAAATAAATTAAAAAATCACTCTATAACCTGGTGCAAACCCAGAGACAGCCAGCTGCGAAACAGTAAATCACTGTTCTGACCCCAAAAGGCTTTTCACCTCTGCAGCAGTATCTCGGGCACTGATAAAAAAAGAAAGTGATTCATTTCTGAACCAGCAGATACACAAAGACCACAATATAAACATTCACTTCCTGCATTTTCCTACTCCTGGGCCCTGACATTACACACCCTTTAAGATTACAACACAGTCAACCAATCACAATTTCCTTGGTTGCTCAGGAAAAGTCCAATTTTTACCAATTGTTAAGAGAGCAACTCCACCAAGATACTGGAAAGCCTCTAAGATTGCAGAAAAAGCTAAGACGGTGTTTGCTTACTCTCCTAAGAGAAGTCATTCCCTTCTTCAAAGACAGCACAAAAGAGAAACAGGCCCTACTATCCAAAAGGCAGCATCATTAAGGCTAGCCATGCTATTCTGCTTCGTACATGAAATAAAATTTCCTAAACAACAAAGCTTGTAAATTAAATTTCCTATCATCCCAAAATAATTTCCTCTCAGGTAAGGAAGAAATACATTACAGATAGGTATATGAAACTAACAGTAGTGTCCAGCTCAAACGGTTCATTAACACAGGGATGGGACCTGCTGTACCTCTGGATTTGTATCATGTCCTGATTGCAAATACTCAAAAAAGTACCATTCTCACACTGCAAAGCAGGCTTTAACTGACAAAGTCTGTCAAAAAACATCAGCCAAGAAGGATTTGCAATTACATTACAAATCTGAGACAAAAAAAAATGTCCTAAGATGTGTCTGTAAGGGTCCTGGGTGCACCCACAAGTCTCAATTTCCTTGACCAGTCCCACAACAATCACCCCACAGTCAGTCACTTGCATATTACACTACCTTCCTCTGCACAAGTGCAAAATTTCTTTCTTACCAGTTTCACAAGAGCTCCTGCTTTATCGCAGGACAAGTCAGAAAAATCAGACTACACAAACTGCTTGCCTGATTTCTTTATTTGTAATAATAAGCAGAAGTTTAATTTCTGGATAATTTTACAGCACCCAGTCAAAGCCACATCTGGTTTGCTCTCATCAACTAATTCCTTAAAGAGGTGGTTTACAAACTGCATTTTCCCCATTCTTCTTAAGCTTATTTGTGCATTACATTACAAGCATCACCTGTTTACATTCAATGTCCAGTTATTTTTCAACAGTTGCACAGGAGAGTCTTTGTTTACTCAAATTCTTCCATAACACTAGGATTTTGTCTCCCTTGAGCAGCTTGGAAGCACTAGTTCAACAACTAAGCTGCAAAGTAACACATTTTTTTTCTCTTTAATCACCTACTTTGGAGACAGCTTTTCTGATAAAATAAATGGGGTTTCCTCACAGGCCATTTGGATAATAATGCAGATTGCTTATCCTCCCTGGCTCACCCCAGGAGTCTCCCTGCCTCATGGTACTGTTCATTATCCACCTTTGTGATCTGACACCAGCAGTGCAATTCAGCACTGCTATGTGCTTGCTCTCAGTCCAGAGGATCTCTGCTGGCTTTCTGGATGTACAGACAGAAGGACACACACACACTGAGAGTCTCCAGAGTTATTCTGAAAGAATTCACAGATACCCTAGCAACAGTTTGCAGTCACCATGTGATTTTTACTTTTTTTTAACCTCTCCAGTTCACATGTTCATCCATTCTCATTAGTAAGTTGCCTTCTCCCACCTACCCTTACGAAGGCAGTCGTCCACAAGTAATAAAGTAAACAGAGTAAGTCTGGTATTTCTTCAGATGCTTTTCAACTGTGTTTTGGTTGCAACTTCCCTCCCCAGCTTAATGTGGATTAAAGAGCAGCTTTTCTCATTGCTTACAGAAGGAAAAAACAGGAATACAATGAAATTACTTCAAAGCCATATTAACTCAAAAACGCCCTTCAGGCTTCCAGTTTCAATACCAACTGTATTAACCTTTGATACCCAGCTCCATCTCATCTTCCAAGCTGCTGCTTTTTCCACAGCACAGTGTGAGCAGCTAAGCTTCTGAACACCCACTTTCTGATGCTGACAGTAACACAACTGGTATTCGACTACATTTATTGCAGGCTGTTTTCATACTGTTTATCAACCAGGTACGGAATTACCCTATTAATCTAGCACACTTCCCAGTATTTCAGACTGCAAGAAGAAGCATAGACATGGCTAGAAGAAGGGGGGAGCAAAACTGCAAACTAACATTTTCTGCAGGCCTAGAAGCAGGGAACAGAGGAGTGGCATCACCTGAACCTGTGGCATTTCAAAGACTATCATTAAAATATCAATTCCAAACCCATCAACCACAGGCGGAGAAAAATACCAAAGTACCAAAGATTTGATGTAAAGGTTTGAAGATTGTGACTTATAAAAATAAACTTCAGTAGTTACTCATTAAAGAAGGACCTAATGGTGGGAATTTCTGTATTAACATCCTTTCTGACAAGCAATGGAAATAGGGAGAATTAAAATGCCCTGTGAGTTCCCACTGTTATTACAAGTGGTACAGTGCCAGGGATACAAAACAACATAAAACAGATGACTGGTCTTTTTTTGGGAGTGGAAAACCTTCCACTCCCAAAATCTAATTGGGTTATCTCCCTCCTCCACTCTATATATGGCCTAGTTTTCTAGAAGCAGGATAGGGGAATTATTTTTGCAAAAGAAGAAAAACAGCACCATGACATAATCTTAATTTTGAAGTTTTGCAGGAATTAGAAGACATTTTCTCTCATAAATGATACAGCAAGCTTTACATAAGCATTCCAAAGGCAAATAGTCCGTGTTTCATTATACTCTTAACAGTTCATCTAATTGCATATCTAAGCACAGATATTTACAGTAGATAGCAAATGCTAACACTTCAACAGTTTATACACACTTGTTGTAATCCATATAATCTATTTAGCACTCTTTATCCACATATTTTAACTTTACTAGCTCATAAACAATATTTTTCAAGTATTTTCTTTTGCATAATACAGACATCTCGCAAATAAACATGCAAAACTTAAAAATTAATGCAGTAGTTCAGGAGAACAAATGATTCAAATTTGACAGCAGGACATTAAATAACTGATAAATGAACAAACAAGACATTATCTTTCAAAAAAAATCGTACGTATGATCCTTAGTCTTTCTTCATCCAGGAGAAAAAGAGAAGCAAGTGATTTCCATCTCAGGGTACAGAAAATGTGTTTTCTGTTTATCTATACTGAAAATACTTACATATTTCTTCAGAGTTTCTTACAGTACCACAACTGTCCTGCACCAGCAGGTGAATAAATGAACTTAGCTACCTCAGAGGTCTTTATAAAATGGCATTACCACACAATTTCAGGCATTGACCATAGGAATTCACTAAATATCAGGCAATCCCAGGCAAGTCACAAAGCCTGATATTTTCATGTTAAGTAAATGTAAAATCCTCACAGTCAAATGTGTTCATTGCCACAGTAAAGAACACAAACCAATTTTATTGGTGGCACTTCTGGAGTCCAGTTGAAATATCCAAGAACAATGGTGAATTCTTTCCATAACTTCTTTCAATGCAAGGCAAGAAACACTTGAAGACAGATAAGCAGGCAATACTTAGACTGCCTGAGGAATCTAGTGAAATCAGTCAGTGGCTTTTCCAATCCTAAACCACAGGGTGAGAGAGGAGGAGTCAGTTAAATAAGGTGTGTAGCTATTTACACTTCTACAAGAGAAATCTGCGACATGAGTACATTTGGTCAGGCAAGCAGCTATATACTGCCACTCAAAATCCTGGGACTTACATGTCTTACCCCGTTCAATTCACACTTAAACCCAAAAATTAAGATTGTTTTTAACTCCTCTCTCCCACTGCACTTCACATCAGATCCATGAAGAAGACTTAGTGGTTCTGTCATTCTCCCCAAAGTATCCATGTAGTAAGTAAAAACAGTCCTACCAGACACTAACAAGTAATGATAAACCAGTCACTGACTTATTCCTTGGAGTAACAACTCTGTAGATGCCTTGCTGTAAGTTTTCAGATTACATTTTAATGCTGTTATTGTAATGGCAATTGCCACATGTCAAGTCATGATGTGAAAAGGCATCTAGCCTGAGGATGATGACAGTGTTCAGTGCTCCAAAACACTCAAAGACTTGTCACAGTCATGGTGAGTTTGTGACAGATAAGTAATTACTGTTATTATTAAAATTAAGTTAAAAATTTGTATGAAATCTAGAAGAACTTTAACTTCTTTTACTTCTCTGCACAAAAAATGCTGGATACTCTTTCCAGGGTGTTTCAGCTCTCCCTCCTTCTCATATTGTTAACAGCACAAAAGTTATCGAGTCTTTCAAAAATTTAATCATACCCTATGTTTGAATGCATAAAAGACAGAATGCAAACAGAATGCATAAAAATTTTGCTATATAGAAAAAACATATTTAGTAACTCATAGGAACAAGTGTTCTGAGCAAATAAAGATATACTTCCTACTTCATGAACATGTAAGATCAAAGATGGGTTAACAGGCAGAAAGGAGAAATACTCTTACTCTCTTAAGTTTTTAATTTAATAATCCCCACCACCCACATCAGAAAAAAAAAGATTCAAAAAGTGCTATTCTCAACTGCATGGGGGCCTATAAGGTTTTTTCAATTCCTAAGCTTTCTACAACTGAATAACTGTTTAAACATGAAAAACACGGCTGAATTCTCTCTTCCTTGGGCAAACCTTAAAAAGAAATCAAACCCTCATATCCATCCTTCAGAGTCCTCATTGTCACCAGCAAACTGAGCCAGCAATAAAAAAACCAACAACCTAACAACATAGATGAAGTAAATCAGAAATACAAGCACTCCAAACTATAAATGAAATATCAGTCAGGGCTTTAAAAAGTTTGGTGGGCGTGGAAATTGTGACTCTTGAAAGTGAGTAGTTACAATAATACCTGAAACATCCAGAAGGCCAATATGGGCTTTAATAAACCTCTGTTAATATAGCTAATTCAGTGAAAGACACAGAAAACAAGAATATTTTGCAACTGCCCTGATCTTCACACTTCTGTCATGAATAGTTTTCATTCTTGTAACATTGCACAAGGGACGCATTAGAAAAGTAACAATATTAACATAGACTCCAGATGCTCCTCTTTCCCATGAATGTACTGCTGGAGCGTTTAACGTTCTTCAAGCTCATACTTGCTAAAGTCACAACCCAAAATCAAGAAGACAAGCTTCAAACAATGGAAGAAGAATGTCTCTTCAGCCTACACACTCATTACCTGAGATTTATAACTCAGTGAAAACATGACTTTTTTTCTCCCATGAGTTTGATCCTGTTTGCACCAGGCAATAATGTTAGCCTTTATTTTGTACCACTGGCAACAAATGGGAGGGTGGTTCCTCACAATGGCAAAACTGCACTTTTGGAGAAAAATATAAACAAAACAAAAATAAGAAGGACCTTTGCCCTGCTGCTTGCAATGCCGTATTTTTACCCTCATTGAAAACAAGCAGCCAATAGCTGGAATGTGGAGAGCAGAGCAGGCACACAACCATAGGGTGGTGGCTGCTACTATTCACAGGATGGCCCTTCTCAGGCAGTGCTCTCCCAGTTCTCCAGATGAAAACACCTCACAACATCCAGTGTGAGACATCAGCTAAAATGAAGCAGTACTCACACAGCTGGGAGATGCTACACTTGTAGAAAGGGAGAGTAATTCTTAGTGTTACCATTAAAGTTAGTTTTAGCTAAATGAGAGGGTGTTTTAACATTTCCTGGATTTTATGCAAAACTGTATTAACTTGCAGAAAACTGACAGCCCCTGCTTATTCAATTTCACCCACTTGTCTTCTGCAGGCTGAACAGTGGAGAACAGTGAAGGTATCATTTCAGCTGAAATTTACACCCAGAAAACACTAATGCTTGTTCACTAATATACCGATGTTAGTTGTGATCACACGCACCACAGGTAAGAGACGAGACTTTAGAAGGCTATTTTCACTGCTGTGAATTACACTGCTATAAAAGCCTGAGAAACAGCACATTGGGCAAATTCTAAAGCTTTACATGCTCCACTAAACCCTTTTCCAAAGCAGAAGCCCTATGGCTGTACACCAGCATCTGACTGTGAAGCCTCAAGTCCCAGTCGATCTCTGGACTCTGAGTAGACCTGTCATCCCCCAAGCACAGCCTTCCACCTATTTTTCCCTTTGCAAAGTAAGAACCTAAAAACCCCTAAAAGGAGCCTTTCAAGTGCTAGCCTAAAACTAGGGAAATTTAAGGTACTGCACTGTTGCTGTTGAACACTTCTCTGCAATACATGCAGAGTGATACAGAAGGCCTAAAAAAAGAATGCTACAAGCAGTCAGAAAGCTGGCTATGAGCACTGCACGCTTCTTTTTCACATCTAGCTGGGTTGGTTTTGGCAGAACTACCAGTAACACCACA
>NW_005054363.1:951344-952372 GCF_000277835.1 Geospiza fortis
GGAATGCTACATGGCCAACTTAGGTTCATCCCATTCTGCTTGGAGTTCACAACAAAGCTGTTTCCAACATAGGCATCCTTGGCATTAAAGTAAAAGTAAAAATGCTGAACACAGGGAGTTCTGCACAAGCATACAAGCTGCCTTTTTATTATTACTTATAAATTTATTTTCTTTCTTTTTGCACATAGTACCTCTGAGGACATATCCTTGATTGAAAAACATGTTTCATTAAAATTTGTCAAGAGTTTTTAAAATCCCCCCACCTTCCAAAGGGGACTTCTGCACCTGCTCAGAGCTGCTTACAGAATCAAAGAGTTTTTTTATTTGTGTTTCAGAGGCTTCCAAAAAAAGAGCTTCACCTGCCATGCCCTCCCTTCCTTCCTCCTCCTCCACCACACAACATGTGCACCCTGGTTCAGGCTGCAGCAGGTGAAGCAGGATAAGAGCTTTCTCTGGAAGTGCTCTTCCAAATGGGATCTGCTAGGACAAACAAGCTTGGTGCTCTCCCGTTTTACTTCGCACGTGTTTTCCTACTACAGCTCACAGCAACTAAAATGTTGAGCTGCAATTCCTCACCTCTTTGAGTACAGCTATATTCCCAAGCCGAGGTCCCCACGAGTAAGAGACCAATCTCTACTCTGGCCCGGTAGCCGTAAAGTTTGTGCCAACACCGCCAGCCCTCGCTCCGTGAGCCCCCAAGCCCCTGCGGAGCAGGTGTGCGGTGAGAGCAGCCAGGATGCTGCCCAGCCATCCCTTAGGCAGCCATGCGGGACAGAAAGCACCTCACTGCTGCAGGGCACAGCCTCACGCCCGAGCCCAGCACGCCTCGCCGGGATGAGCAATCCCTGCCCGCGACCCGTTATTCAAACGGGGAAGCACAACAAAGCCTGGGAGCAGCCCTGCACCGGCAGCGGGGCTGCCTGGGCCAGGAAGCAGAACACGCTCCCGTCCTTCCCGCAGCTACCGAGGGAACCCAACACGTGCTCGGGGGGGCGACGGGGCCGCGCTCGGCGCCGCCCGCCCGCCTG
>NW_005054363.1:953013-969850 GCF_000277835.1 Geospiza fortis
CGGGAGCCGATCGCTGGGGCTGGCTCAGTGCGGACCGAGCCTCCGCCGGGGGGCTCTGCTCCGCTCGCCCCGGTTTCCCGCCTTTGTGTGCCCCTTGCTGATGGAAAGCATCTCCTCGGTGCACGCAGCGCCAAGCGAGGTGCCCACCCGGCTTTTTTGGACAGAAAAATCCGCCGCGAGTCAGGGTCAAGTCAGGCTTAGCGGGACCAAACGCCGCCAGAAACGCTTGCGGTCAGCGCTCATTCACAGATGTTGCATATTCTTCTATTGGAAATCGAAAACCAAACCAAAAGAACAATGTTTAGGAGAGGTTGGCGATACATAATAAAGGAGCTAATGAATTTCAGGATGTGGTGCATCACTGAAATTGGCAGTTCTCAAAGTTTCAGCAAGTGATCATCAAACTCCTCTCCAGTCATGTCATCCATGGCCTGCCAAAGGGACCCTGATGAAAAGGAGTAGTGAAAACTGCAAGGAAAACAGAAAATACAGGACATGTACTTGAAGTAACCAAAGAGCTGTTAATCTCTATGGCAGAATGATTCCCTGCCATGCTGTTATTTCTCTGCAGTCTCTAAAATCCAGGATGGACAAGGTTGCAAGAGACCTCTGGAGGTCAGCTGGTCCAACCCCTGCTGCTTAAGTGCATGCCAGGAAGCTCCTGACTGTCTCCAAGGACGGAGACTCCAGAGCCTCTCTGGGCAACCTATGCTAGTGCTCAGTCACCCCCACAATGAAAAAGTGTTTCCTGGTGTTCCTGTGGAACCTGCTGTGTTTCAGCTTGTGCCCATTGCTTCTGGTCCTGTCACTGGGCACTACAGAGCAGAACCTGGCTCTGTCCTCTTTTCATCAGTGTACACACTAATGAGACCCCTTTGAGCCTTGTCTTTTCCAGGCTGAACAGCCTGGTCTTCTCCAGTCCATCTCAGCCTGAGCAGCTCTCTCAGCCTTTCCTCACAGGAGTGGTAACTAGAGTCCCTTCATCATCCTTGTGACCTTTCACTGCAGTCTCTCCAGTATGTCCATGTTCCTCTTGGACTGGGGAGCCCAGAACTAAATCCAGAGGTGGCCTCACTTCTGAGTAGAAAGATCACCTCCCTCGACCTGCTGGTAAAATACTCATTCTAATGCCTCTGAGTGTATCATTAGTCTTCTTTGCCACAAGGACACTTTGCTGGCTTAGTTCAACTTGGTGTCCACCTGGACCCCAAGCTGGGGTGGTCCCCAGCCCATACTGATGCCTGGGATTGTTTCTCCCTGGGTGCAGGACTTTGTTCTTCCATTTTTTGAACTTTATGAGGTTCCTGTCAGCCCATTTCTCCAGCCTGTTGAGGTCCCTCTGGATGGCAGCACAAGTCTGTGGAGTGTTATCAGGCACTGATCAGCCACTCCTCCCAGTTATGTGTCACCATCCCTGGTGGTCTTTAAGGAAAGACTGGATGTGGCACTTGATGCCACTCCTAGTTGACAAAGTAGTGTTAGGCCATAGGTTGGACTCAATGATCTCTGAGGTCTTTTCCAGCTTAATGGATCTGTGATTCTGTGATCATCAGTGAACTTGCTGGGGCAGCCCTCTGCTTCATACAGATCATTTATGAAGGTGTCAGATAGTTTTGGACCTAATGTTAACACCTGATGTACACTGCTAGTTACTGACTTCCAACTAGATTTTGAGCAACTAATCACAACCCTGATCTCCTAGACTCCTTCCCACTCTGAGCCAGCCACAAAACAAACACCATTCTTATGTTCTGTGTATTCATTTCATGTCCCCAGGAGCAACCAACCCTATCTCTTCCTGCTTAAATGTATTGACAGTGAAACTATTGACAGGGGTGGTGTCTGACTTTAATTATACACATCAGAGTTAACATGTTGTTGAGATAAGAGAGGGTTGGGGCTACACTACATTATTGAATAAATAGCATCAGTTCATGCTTGAAGGAATGTCATAACCTTATGTCAGACAAATCCAGCTTGAGCTTGCTGTCAATGGGCACTGATGGGGCTGGAAACAGCCTGCACTGCTTGTGCATAGGTGGTGTGCGGCAGAATTTCATGAACAGGAAATAGTACACCGGTCAACAGCTTTCTCTAGATCCTCACAGATAAAAACAAGGGGAAAAAACTTGTGGAAATGATGCAGTGGTTTGAAAGGGCAGACTTTAACAAAATAGACCCTATATATTCCAGAATCTGGATAATAAATTTGAAGAACCTCCCAAAATTGGTGAAGAAAAGCTCTTTCCATCAGTAAAATCTGACAGGTTTAGATTTCTGTGAGACAAATTTTTCTAACTAGATACTTGTGAGTGAATTAAAAGGTATGGCAGCATAGTGCAAGTCCCAAAATGTCAGTAAATATTGGGTCAGGAAGAGGGAGAAAGGAAAATGTAAATCTTAAGGCTGACTTCAACTTTGTGAAGTAGTTGCGCAATGAAAGATTACCCAAACATTTCTTAGTTTGGGGAAGGAACTAGTAGGCTATTCATGAACAAGTAATTTATTTTCAGAATGCAGGTACAAGTATTAAAGCAAAATATTAAAATAACTTTTTTCCAGTATTATTGTGATGATGGGAAAAGGACAAAAAGCAATTCTCAAGAAATAAATTTTTTATTTGCCATCATTAGGAATGCTGACACCACTTAATTTTGAAATACATGTTAATGTTTACTCCTAAGTCCAAAACAAAACACTTCCCAAAAAGTTTTGGAGAAGAAAAAACTAAAATGGAAAGGGAAAATAACATTTAATAAAATAAATCCTGAAAGCCAGATTAATCTGTAATTCTATCTGCTGAGTGTGCAATTAGAAGCTAATGCAGTAATAAAAAAGTGTGAAACAATTGGGCTAAGAAATGCTCACAAAAACCTGAGACGGCCCATGGAGAGGAAAGGGAAGGGAAAAGAGCACAATCATTAATTTAATAATCCTCTTTCTATTTTAGAAGTCAGAAAAAGTAACTGCCAATTTATGCACTGGACAACTGAACATTTTGCCATGGCAACACTATTTTCATGTGGAGAGAACAAGATATGTAACAAACTAATCAAAGTGTGACTTAGTAAATCTAAATTATCATAGTCATATGGATGATGATCTAGCAAAGCCAACTATTCAAATAGGGCAATAGCCACATTAAGGCAGTGACAACTGAGTTAAACTTGTTATGCATATACATTGTTCTGGGGAAATAAATTCAGCTCACAGGAGATATCACAAATGTGCAAACACATGAGAATCACTATTCATTCAGTGCACAAGAAAGACAGTAATCACTAAGTAAGCATTTTATCATGTGTGACCTTATGCCTGCTTTACTGTCATTTCACTTTGAATACAGTCAGACTAATAAGTATCTCCGTCTGCATTTTTGGGGCACTTACCATTAGGGAGTTAATAGACATCCACTTCTCTCAAAACCCTTTGAGGATTACTGGGCAGTTTCCACTGGTATCCAGATGGCAAATAAAACATGGATCTTGAGGTGAAATGTAGGCACTGATGCCTGTTATGCAAAAGGAACCTAAAGCTTTGTCTTTTGGAGGATGTAGCACTATAACCTTTCCCTTTCAAGCAAGCAGCCATTGATTTCAGGGCTGAAGAGATTTTTCCTTATCATACCCCAGGGCCTTGAGATGAGCACCTAGAAAACCAAGAAGTTGTGGATCAGTGTTTGAAGTCTGTATAAAAGATTTGCTGAGCACTACATGGTATTTCTGAGGCACTATTAGGGACAGAATCAAATTCAAAGCTGTTTGAAAGATGTTGGAGGGATTAGTGTTCCAAAGGCAAGCTATGATAGCAGAATGAGAAGGCTTTGCAGCCATGCATTGTTTGAGTTTAACGTTTTGACTGAAGCCAGGCAGCAGGGCGACAATATGCCTGCCTGACATCCCAAACAGGCGGTGTTGTATCCCACTACGCTGCTGGCAGGAGAGCAGGCTGTCCCATTGGCTGGCAGCCCAGCTTGTCACTACCCAGTGGCCTGACTCATCATCTGGCTGATGTATCCACTGGGAATGGTGCTTGTGCTTCTGCAGTACAGACATTGGCCGGTTCTCCTCCAGCTGCAGAGCAGAAATGGCAGTACTGCAGAACAAGGCTCTAATTCTGCTATTTCAGCCTGATCATCAGCATGTAATGTCAGCAGTCTTCCTTGGATGCCTTTCCTGTTTCTTCTTGTTGCCCCACTAGCCATTTCTATTTTCCTTGTATCTTCTTCTAAATCCCCATATTAATCTTCTACATGCCATAGTTTCTTATTTGTGCTAATTTTGCTAATTAATTCTCCTTAAATTCTGGTGCAAATCAGTTGCCTACACATAGGTGCCCACTTACATTTGAGACACTGGTAGGATATTCCATGCAGCCACAAGTTACCACTCCAGAAGTTTTCAGCCTTCCTTTAATGGTGCTTTACCTGCCTATCCCATGGTGATGTCTCTGATGCCTCATAGATGACTGTAGTTGCAAATATCCTTATTTAATGTACACAAAACTGAGTTAAAGTAATTTCTCTATAGCAAATAGTTTCTATTGATTATCTGCTAAGATAAGATTCAAACCAGTTACTTTCTATTAAATTGAACATTTGATGCAGTAGAAAAGTATCAGAAAAAGTTGTACTAAAGTTAAACTTGTCTCACCTACCGGCTGTTCAGTTGCCCCTAACAATTTCATCTCTCATACTTCATGCACTTGGAGACTGGTATTTTTGTAGGATGATTTGAATGAGGTTGCAGCAGGCCTTCAGCAGCAGCTCCCTGTGCTATTAGTGAAAACACAGACTTAGGTATTTACAATATTGCTGTCCTGAGCTACATAGCCCTCTCTTCTCCATTAGCAGCTAAGAGCTCATTTCACTGATCAACTCTCACCAGGTAACAGACATTAATCTTCCTGCTTCTATTCATTACATTTTTAAGTCTTCTATTTTTGAACCACATTTATAATATTGATAATACAGTTTCTGAAGAGCAAAGTCTTTCTTTACATTCTCCATAACATTATATGTTACAGCAAATCTTGCCCTTTATTTGCCTCCTTCCTATACTGATCTCTCGGATTTCTAGCTTAATACTAATGCACACAGCCAGGGATAATCCCCAAGCAACAGTGAATTACAGTAACAAAAAAATTAAATTCTAGTAGTTCCAGGGGAAAGGTGAGTCAGCAAACAAAAAACAACCTACTGCAATTATTGTGCAGACTGTTACTGATGGCCTAGGGAAATGAAGACTGACTTTTAAAATCCCTGACTTTTAAAAATGAGATTGCTTCTGCAAGGAGCAGGGAGCTGGACACAGTTATCTTGTGGGTTCCTTCCAACTTGAGATATTCTATGATTCAATGATTCTGTAATCTCTGTCATGATGTTTGCGCAGCATGGGCAACCTGGTCTGAGGCAGGGAGTGGATTGGCTGACCTTCTGACTTCTGTGCTTTCTGTGAATGCCAGTGTCTGTGGACTCACTTGACTGGGCAAGATTGCCAGGGTGTTACATGACATCCAGAAAATGGAGGGAAGAACTCCTTTTTAAAACCTCATCTCAGCCTGGAGGTGAATGGTTCAATTCAGTTCATGTAGATCTGATTCCAGTGATACTGTGATCTTTCTATATGGATGAGGATCTTATGCCTAAGAGTTTTGTCTTGATTTTCTAAAGAAAAATTTGGGACACAGAACACTTATAAAACATAGAATTCAAATGGCTTTGATAAGAAAGCTCTATTTTCAAAAATGACTATGAAGACATGTGACAAACTACCAGCAACTAACATTCTTTGACCTGGGTAACATCTGTGCTTCTTTCAATGCTTTTCTTGATTACAGCATCCTTTTGCATTTTCCATGTTTATTTATATAAATGCATTTTCCATTTCATGTTCTCTTTGGTTTGTTGTTAATCTGAATGGGCAAAAGAGAGAGGAGAGATGTCAGAAGTGGAAGCATGGGCGTTCTCCTTTATCTTAAGAAGGAAAAGGCAAATAGTGAGCACTCACAAATTTATAAGCCACAGAGCACATCAGTCAGCAGCTCCACCATTACAGCCCAGATATTGCTGGTTTTTCTTGAAGCCACTCTACTTACATGCTAAAATCAGAAAAAAGACATTGTACAGATGGTCAAACAAAACAAAAGTGTCTTTACAGAAGAATTCTTTTCCCTCCTAGCAATAGCATGAGTAAGCAACAGGCTCCAGAGGGAGAGACACATAGGTCTCTTTTCAGAATGAAACATCACTGTCAAGATCATCTGGATCTTAGTTGTATTTCATTTGTCACTGCCAGAGACAGAACATAACACAGAAAAACATCATAAATTTCTTTTTTCTTTTTGTAACACAGAGTCACAGAAAACCTTACTTAAATTGAGTGGCAATTTTCCCTATTAAATTGAGTGGCTTTTTCCCTATTGGGGGTTACCAACTATGATGGGATTTTGGACATGATTAAAGTAACTTCTCTTGTTATAAGGCAAGACTTCTGACCTCACAATAGAAACTGCATATGTTGTCAGTAGAGATCCTCAGTCTATACACTTTCTTCAAATATGAATGAACCTAAAAGATATGATAACTGTTTTTTCACCTTTTCTGAGATGCCTGGGAGTGTTTACTGCCACCAATGGACTAAGTGAAAGCCTGATGTCATCCAGCATCCTGGATGAAGATGGAAAAAGGCTAGAATACTGCTAAGTGAGTAATATTCAGAGATCACAAAATCATGTAAGTTTCAATAGGAAATGAAATATACTGCACACTTGATTTCTAACTTTAATAGGAACCTTACAAGGCGAAGTGAAATGCAAGTCTGTATGTGTGTACACCATTAGCTTTGGAAACAGAAGGCATATAAAGTGACCAGGCATTCTAACAAGATGCTAAGGACAGAAAAGTTAAAAAAAAAAAAGGGGGGGAAAAATTCTAATTACAATTTCAAAAATCTGCAGTTTTTTTTCTTTATTTTTCTGCTGAGAAAGGAGAGGATAGTTTACTCCGTTTCAATACTTTCCTGGAAAGCTAGTGACACATGGAAAGAGGAAAATGCAATTCTGTTCTAAAAGAATAATCTAAGGCCAGCAGAGACATCTTCAATGTATGTCAGGTCCCATCTGACCTGATGTGTGATGTGACACACATCAGGGTGTGATGAGAGTAACATCACACCCCGATGCCCTGGTGTGTAAGGTGCTCACCAGCAAATATAGACCATCAAATCAGAACACAAACCGTGTAAAACGACTGCAAACATAGTTACACTCAGCTCTGACCAACACAGTCTGTCAACACTGTTATCACTTCCTTAGCTCTTGGCTGTTTCACCAGGGTCTAGCACACATAGGTTCAAGGCCTGACTTTTTGGCTGGGTCACTCAGAGTTCCACTTTTCCTGGGGCACCCATGGTTTGAGAAGTAACAAAAGTTTCTCTGGCACTTCTGGGCACAGCTGTCAGCAGAACACCAATTACCTGCCAACGCAGAACTCCCGAAAGGCAAATTTTTTTGTCCACATCTCCTTGGCCTCCTCACTCCTATCCACTCACCACTGGGCGTGGCCCTTATTCCTTAATTATTTCTTGGCAGCCTGACGCTTCTCTGGGGTATTTCAAGCGCAGGTGGGCTACATGTCAGGAATGCATTTTGTGAGTCAGAGTTTTACAAGATTTCTAATATAATAATTGGTGCTAAATTCTTCCTTTATCTGGTAAATTTAAGCCCAAACACTATGAAGTGTTTACTCTGGAGAAAAGAATGCTTAGAGGAGACCTTCTAGCTCTTCACAACTACCGGACAGAAGGCTGCAGTGAGGTGGAGGTCAGTCTCTCCTCCCAAGTGATAGGACAAGAGGAAATGACCCCATGTTACACCAGGAGAGGTTTATTTTGGATATTAGGAAAAATTTCTTTACTGAAAGAGTTGTCAAACACTGGAACAGGCTGACCAGGGAAGTGGTTGAGTGATCATGCCTGGAGGTATTTAAAAGACATGCAGACGTGACACTTGGAGACATGGTTTGGTGATGGCCTTGGCAGTATTAGGCAATAGCTGGACTCAGTGATCTTAAAGGTCTTTGCCAACCTCAATGATTCAATGCTTCTGTGACTCAAACGCTTATAAATACTGACTCACAGGCACCAAGTATACGTTTTCCTGCGTGCAGAGTCTTACAACACCTTAATCACTGTTGCATCTAGGTATCTTCTAGCAACATGTTAAATGTCATGTTTATTCTTGCTCTTAATCTGTTTCAGTTTGTGCAGCTTCAAGCTAATATGCTCACAGCTGTGTTTATGTTAGAGAAAAAAGGTTGGTGTAATGTATATTGCTGTTAGGGGAGAAGGCAGTGAGGTTTTCCTTGGTGCTCCCATTCCATGACTATTTGTTTCTCAGCCTCAGACAAACCAAGGTGGAAAATTTTGTCTCTCACAGAGGGAGGCTTACTCTTACAGAGGGACATTCTACTCCCTCTGTCGTGGGAAGATGTTTACCTTGGTTGCTGTGGCAATTATTTAGATCTCTGAGAAGCAACAGTGCACTTGGAGGGCAAGAACTGAAATCTTGCATTCAACAATAGTTTATGGAAGACATAGAAGAGAATAAAAACCAGACATGTTTACAGTATTCCATGTTACCTCAGGGATGTGCACCCTGTATTCTGCACCTCATTGTATTTCCTGTGGGCTGAAGGCTTCATGTCCAAGTGCAAAGAGTGTGAATAGTCCTGAGGGAACAGGCAGGTGTGTAAGTGTAAAAAGGAAAGAATATCATGGCTTCAGATACATATGGCCAAACTAAGACACAGTTGCCTGTTCTGTGGGAGATAAGAGAAAGGGCTACTTACATTTGCTCAAAATACACAAAACTTTCAGCATTGGTGAAAAATTCAGGAGCACTCCCATGCTATGACTTGAACTGGCCAGAGGTAAACCTATACGTACCCACTTCGTCCTCTTGCTTTGAATATGCAAAGCATTCCTGGAAATCCTGTGGCCATACCTGCATTTGTTACATTTTAATCTTTTTCTTTGTTAGCATCTACCTGCTTCCTGATCAAATCTCTGGCCTGCAATTCACTCTGATGGCCTTTCAACCTTCACACTCTGTGTCAGAGAGTTATAAAAGGGCTGCAGATGTTTTCAGAAGAGGGTGGTTCAAGAGCATAGCACAAGGAGGAGAAACAGCCATGAAGTTAGCAAAGTCAGTAAGAACAAGTGCTGTGCCAGTAAGGACTGCTACATGAACCACAGAGATTGAGAAGAAAAGAGGGACTGGAGGGAGGTATTATCCAAGGCTTAGGGAGAAGGTGGATCCAAAATGGGGCCAAAGCAAGAAGGAAGGAAAATTAGGTAGAAGGATGGAAAACTGAGCATAATAGTAAAAAGAGAGAGGTGAGGTTAACCATGAAAAGGGGACAGGGAGGGATGATGATTGTGCCAGGTACTAAGATGACCAGCAGATGGATAAGTGTGGAATGGCTGCTTTGTCCAACAAGCCAAATGTATTCCTCACACCTGACAACAGACCAAAGTGAGAGAAAACTTCTTTACAAATCTCCTCAGTTGTGACCAGGGGCAGGCAGGAATAGGTGGAATAAATTTGTGTGTATGTGAAGTGATATCTCTATGCATGGAATGGCTTTAGGATGTATAGAAGTCATAGGTGTAATTCTGTTTCTGTAAATAAATGCATTTCTTACCCTTCAAAATACACTTCACAGCAGCAAAATTACACCATCATCCCTCCTGCCTGAGAAAGTTGGTGCCCCTGTGTGTGCCTCTTTCTTCTCCAGATCATCTTCAAAGGAGATGACCAGCCACCCAAGGGTTGCACAAAAGTATCATCCCTCTCTCTCTGGATGTTCAAAAGCTTTTCACCTCCTAAGTGCAGGCAGCACCATGATTATCCTATCACAACAAGAATCAGTTTTCCACAATCCTGCCATGCTGCTAACAATGTTACCTGTGCAATTGGCTTTTTCTGCCTGCTCTTCTCAACAGAGGGAAATGGAGAGTAAAAAAACCTTAGTGAACTCTGTCATTTTCCTACCTGGTAACCTTTATAATACAGAGTTTCAAGAGGATTAGATAAAGCACTGTTTTCATATATTAGAACTGAGCTTCTTTGGGGATCAACAATCACTTTCATTCTTTAACTGTCCAACACTGGCGTAGAGCTTCTGCTTCAGGATGTGGATTCCCAGGAGTTATATTATCACAGAAAAAGAATAAGAGTAGTTTTGCCAGCTTTTGTTCTATGCTTTAAATAATGACCCTTTTGAATGAGTCATTTAGCCTGCCAAATTTTAAAAATATTTTCCTTAAGTAATTTTGAAAGAATGATATTTCCTTATAGGAAGGTCATTATTTGAAGGAAGAAGGCCCACCCAGTGTAAGAGTGTAAGACAACCATGGCATTAGTAGATTCTGCTTTGGAACATTTGTAGGTGAACTGGATAAGTGCTCTCCACTTCCTCCTGCAGAGTTTCTATTCAGCAGAAGTGACTCAGTAAACCTGGCTGTTTCCTTGGACATATCTGCACATAAATTAGATTGACAGTATCCAAACAAGTAAATTGGAGTAAATAGGACTTTTGGAAATCAAAATGCATCTAGCATCCTACTGACCCCCAAGTGGGCTCCAAAGCCTGTTCCCATTCATTGTACAATCCATCAGATAAGTCCAGATATGAGACACATCCCTGCAGCCCTTATTCAGAAATATAAGCTGCTGGGAGTCCAGAGAGATAAAGTGATGTTGTCCCTTCTGTGTGAAATAGGTGACATTCTATGTGAATTAGGCACCATTTGAGATAACATACTTCTCCCTAAAGGTGTGCCAACCTTACAAAAGAAACATGGAACTGTAATTCTCATTGTCTTTGCCACAAGGGAAAAAAATCACACAGTAATGCAGTGGTGATATAATACAGTCTAATGCCACAAATGCCAAGGTGAGACAAATCTGCATTTTGGTCTCTGCTTCCTGATAGTAACCAGTAAAGAAGCTTGAAGTTTTACTTCTAGCTGAGACCTATGACAGCCATAAAGCAAAATGTTTAGGCTAAGCACATCCTTAGCTCCCTAATGGGACATGATGCTAAAAGCATCATTTGAAAAATACATTTAGGGTGGATATAATTTGTATGAACGACAACAAGGGATCGATTCAGAGACAAAAAGTTTATATTCTGTAGCAGGCTTTAGCAACATAAAAAAACTCACACCTAAATTTGTTGGCAGCTGATCAAATAAAGAAGTCAGACAGAGAGACCAATGATACATTTCTACAGCCAAGGAAGAAGCAGGGGTTCCTAACTTTGTTGTTTGACCTGTGAATTATCACAGCTCCTAACATTTATACAGGGAAATTCTGGTTGCCATGGCAACCATTTATTTCTGGTTGACTGCGCTGGTTAAGTATTTGATTAAAACCTTTTTATTTATGTCTCTAATCTGAAAGCTTTCTTTAGTGAAACTCTTAATTTAAAGGTTTTGCTACCTAATCATGTAGCAACTACCACAGTTCAGCCCTGGCTTGCATGAATGGCAGCACAATTAAATAATAATAAATATCAGATGATAGAGAGTCAAAGCAGTAAGGGAAGTGGAAAAAAGGATGCTCTTTTGGCACTTAGATGGATGGATGAAGCTATGTGAATGATACTTTTTTATTATTATTGATGGTAATTTCATAGAAGAGGTAATTTCAGGTTGAGGAAAGCTTTTTTTTAATCCAGTAAATATGAACACTTTACATTTTTAATCTTAAAAGAAATTCTTGACTGAACAAGTGATTTCAAATTGAAAAATCGAAACTTTTTTTTCAGAAAAATTTAATATTTTTCTTGTCTTTTGCTGTTATTCTCAATTCTTTTTTTATAAAAACCTACTGAACATTTTGCCTTGTATGTCAAGAAAACCACAGTCTAAGGAATTTTTGTCTTTCCCTTCCTTCCTTCTTCACTCCTTACACAAAACCTTCTGCAAGTTGCTGCCCCAAGCAGCACCACAAGCAAACCAGAACAACCATGGAGGAATCAGAAGGTAAAATGTCAAACAGGATGATGACTTTTCAAACCCAGGATATTTATTACTGGGTTTAGCCACAGTCTGGTTTAAATGTTTCTACTCCGGTGATCTTATAAAAGAGCATTATCTTCTAGAGTCCCTGTGTCTATAGGCTGAGGATGCAAGTATTTGAACACTTAACTGAAGCAATATATAATGTAAGCCAACTCTCCTGATGTAACTTATGTGCCCTATTTTTTGCTGGGATTTGAAGATTTGATATTTTGCAAAGGATACTCAGAATAGATTTTTTCTAATGAATGTGGTAATGACAAGACTGCTTTCATAGTTTTTAAGATTTGCTTTTTTTACTCTGCACTCTCAAACTTTTTATTTTTCTTTCCCTGAAGCATTTCTCTTTTTAAAATTTGGCACAGTATTAGGCTTTTTCCTTTCTTTTGTCTCTTTGAAGGTCAGAGGTCTGCTTTGTTCATGTTCTTTCACATAAAAGGCATTATCAATAACATCTGCACAGGCACTAGAATAATTAACCTTTTCATTTTTATTATAAGCAGATTTTTCGGATTACACAGATGCATTCCTATGTTAGCCAGAGAATGCAATCAAAAGTACACATTGGTCATATTCCTACACAGAAAGACACTTTCCTAAACAGACACACACAACTGTCTCCATGCAGTTGGTCTCTTCTCCTGCCCAGAAATAGATCTGACATATGAAATATCACAGGAAGAAATAAAAAAAGCCACAAAAGCCCTAAAATATTTCAATGTGAATGTATTTTTTGTTAATTGCAAAGAAATAAGAAACAATTTATTCCTGCCCTTCTTATTACCTCTTTTTATGCAGAACTTTATTACTAACTGCCCAATTTTAATGGGTACCACCACATCCATGCAAACATGCCATAGGATAGGACCTTTCTTCCACCCACCTTATCCCACAGTGAGCCATGTGCTTTCCTCAGTCTCTGGCTTTTGTCAGAATGCCTGCATGATTCCCTCTTTTTGGTTGCTCCAGATTCAGAAGTGCTGCAGGAGAGTATAGGGTGCATCTTTTTGGCTGACATAGGTGAAGTCAGGAGAAGGCAATACTTTGGGCAGTACAACCAATCTGAAACAAAACGTTTGCTACCCAACAAAAGCCAGTTACCATTGCTCATACCCAGGACAAATAATAATAATTTTCTTCACAAAAACCTTGGGCAAATTCACACCCTTACAACCAGCACCGAAAGAATGTTAATCCTGCACTCCCTGTAGTCTTCCCTAAGCAGCTTTACATGGGGACTGTTGCTCTCAGACCACATAGAAAACTCAGAAATTTGGGATTGGATGGTTGGCCTTGACTGCCACGGGTCTGAAAAGCTTCACAACATCAGATGAAGCTTTCCTGGGTATACCTTTCTCAGAAAACTCCCGAAATAAATGTGTATTTTGCCTTTTAGCCATTCAGTCCAAGCAGCTCAGCCAGTTAACGTGGTTGGAACAACACACAACTATCTGATGAGAAAGCCCTAAGGACAGAGCAAGTTCTCTAGGCTTCCCGCAGCACCTCAAGGCCTGTTTCTGGTTTTCACTCTCATTGCAGAAGGAACTCACAATCTGTTTGCAGGCACAGCCCCCTGCCAAAACTATCCTCTGGTATTCTTCCAGGGGAAACCCATGAAGGCTTTTTTTTCCTCAGACATGGGAGAGCAAAGTTTGTTTTCTGTCAGAGAGGGTGCCGTTCCGCATCGCCAGCTCTGGCAGGCTGCATGCATTTCTAAGTGTCCGGGAAAGTATTTTTCCCTCCTCCAGAGCAAGCAGGCAGGACTGTGGAGGTGGCTGCAACTCTGCAGAGGAGAAGCAGGATATCCAGCCAACACTAAAAGCTTTGTTTGCTAGTGCTGTTCTTCTGGGGACATCTGTAATTGGACAACACCAGTTCCGTACAAACAAACTAAGCAGTGACAGGGACACAGTTTGAGGATCTCTTAGTTGTTGTTATTATAGTACAGAAGTTCTATTATCAGTACATTGCAAAGGTTCTGCTGCAGTTCCATACCTCCTTGATGTTTCTTGTAGGCAGCTCCTCTAGGCACTGACTCTTCCTTGTCCTCTCAGTAGCCAACTGACTCCAGTTCCCCTCAACCAACCAATCCACTCTTTTATAACACTCTTCTTCTTATTGACTACAGCTGCGGCCTGTTAACATCAGGCCTGCTCCTAATCCTTAATAATTGGCTCAGCTGCAACTCTTTAGGGGATAAGATAACTTTCTATACTACCTTTATTTACCTATATTTTATTCCCCTACACTTGGTGACACAGAATACACTGAATGGTGTTTTCTTCTCATGTGTCCAGTCTAGCCAGGAACTACACAGGAGGAAGACAGCTAGCCAATGTGTCATGCCACCTTGTCCCTCTGAAGCCTGTTATCACTGCAGTTTTTGGAGCAGGTGAGTGCAAAGCCAAGCTTTGAGACCGCAGAGATGCAGGCTCGGCTATGGGGTGGGTGGGAAGAGACAGAAAAGACCCATGGAGAATGGGTAATGTTTGACTTTTCTCTCTCATGTGTTCCTGTGTAACAGCCTTAGACAGTTCTGGTGCTTACTGTGCTGCCTATGCTGAACCTCCTGCTGCTGTATAAGAAATAGGGGAAGAGGGACAATATCTAGGCAAACACATACCCAGGAATGTGGTTTTAGTTGTTGCATTAGAAGTGACATCAGCCTAAGAGCAGCAGCTAACACATACCAACAGGCTGGTGAGCAGCATGAGGTCATTGCTCAGCTCTGCTTCATGAGCTCTGTAATTTTGTGTTTTATTTTGTCTGCTAATGCTTGTGACTTTAATATGTTTATCATAAGGTTAACTCATCCTGTTGCATTTGTTTCTACGGAACCTTCGCCTTAAAGGCATTGCCAAAAGTGCCATAATAGCACAGTGACCCCTGGATTTGAGGATTTGGCAAGGATATGTAGATACCTAGGCTCTACATTAATTTAGGTGATATAGTATAAATGTCTGCATGACTAAGTCTGTGGGCTTTGCAAACATGAGCAATGACTGCTGAGTGATGATACTTGCACATTAAGCCAAACCACTTGATATCACAGCAAAAACAATTGCCAAAAAAATCAGTTTGGATTTTAGGATTAGTATCTTAGTGTGTATCCTCATGGGTAACAGCAGGACACTTTGTGAGATGCAATAAACATCTCAAGTATATTATGTTATCCTCCATGGGCTCAATCTGTGGCATATCTGAATTGACTCCATTGGAGATTTTTCAACAAAATCATCATTACAGAATTTTAAAGAAGAATTGGGCTTTTTAAAGACACTATTTTGTTTGCATTTTCAATAGGAAGTGGCACTACTGCCCATTAGTTTAAAGTAGTCCGTCAATTTGAAGCTGCATGGAAAGCAGGAGATAGAGATTTTAAAGTAGATGTCATGTTCTTGAACCCCAAGCCTGAATTTATAAATACATGACAAGTCAGATGTCTTAGAAAAGGTGTTGTGTTTTCTCCATCTGAATCCTGAGATAGTCAAAAGGTTTAAGACTGAGGAAGGTAAATGCTCTGCTCCTATTCAAACTATTCAGGAAACAGATGGCTGGTAGACCTGCTGTTCCTATTTTTGCCTCAAAGAATGGGACTTCTGTTACTTTGAAACATTTGTAAATTAGAGTAAAAGATTTTGCAGATGAACCAGTCATTAGAAATGCAGGAATTTTTAATTAGTAAAACTGGCCCAGTGACAATGAGTCCCTCAAGACCCTGGTAGAAAGAAGTAGTTCAAGCATCACGGTCACACTGCAGGCACATTTTGGAAGCTGAAGGTTACAGAGGAACTGAAGAGAAGAGAAAGAGCCAGAAGAGAAAGAGCCCAAATCTGCATCCAGAAAGTATACCCTGCACAGATTGCTTCTGAAGTGTATAGCAGGAGATATTGATTTCCTCACTCATGTGGAAATTATAAAGATGTTGTGTCATCTTTGCTTTGATATCACCCTGAAGAATCTCAAAAGATTTTGCGAACTGCAGAAGGAGTGTCCTAGCAAGTGCTGATATCAATAATGAGGGGAGAAGAAACCAGATGGAAGCTTATCTGCTTTACTGATTTTGAGGGATAAAGAAAATACAAGCACAGATTCTCTATATTAGCCTGTATTTAGATGTTTCCGGACACTAAAATGATTTCAGCTTTTTTATCCTGTTACACTGGATAGCATAAAATACACAAGAACTGAAAGATGAGATGATGTTAAGTCCATCTGTGTCCTTTACTTACTGGGTCCTGGGATCAGGTCTGATGTCTTTCCTGAAATCCTGAATTTTGCATTAGCAGCTCTGTGGCTGTCTAAGGCAGAGGCTGAATTGTTTCTTCATCCCACTTGCTCCAAAATCCACTGATCACATAGTCTGCAGGATTTGCCTAGCAGCTGGAGGTTTGGATTTACATAGGTCAAGGAATGTGTCTTCCACTTCTTTGTCAACTGTTTTAGTTAACATATAATTTTTTTTTTTAATTGATTGTTGCCTTTTTCCATGTATTCCTCCTCCACATCTTTACTAAGGAAGCCATGAGCCTGTCATTTGCATCCCAATATGTGATGCATGTACAAAGCACAGAATGGACCCAAGTCTCACTGGGGCACTTCCTGTAGCCCTTAACAGAGTGCTTAAACCCAGGAAAAAAATAGCATTTGTGACTGCCCTTTGGTACTCTCTGTTAAGTCTCAGAGATGCCTTAACTCTTCCAGTGCTTACAAATCCCAATTGGAGTGCTTGTGTCCCCTCAGTCAATACA
>NW_005054363.1:969870-988041 GCF_000277835.1 Geospiza fortis
CCTTATTGGATCCAACCCTTTCTTTTGGGTTCATACCAGCCTACAATTTGCATGCACCTCCTTCTTTCCATAAAAGTGGATCCACACTTTCTTTCTCTGTCCTCTCTTTGTACATCTCAATGCCTTTTGTCATTTATGTTGAAGTCCTCTGTGAGCTTTGAGTAATTTTGAATTCAGGCATTCCTAATGTTGTCCCACTGTGTTCTGGACTACAGAGAAGTAGTTTAGCAGACTAAAATACTCTGTGTTACTCACCTTTTCCTATTCATGCAGTAGGTTTGCAGCTATTTCTTTCATTTTGTATATCTGCAAGTTGCAGACTTCTTCTGCATTCAAGTTCTTGAACTTTATGCAGTTATGGATAAATCCTATGAATTTATAACCACTTCCTTCAAAAGAAAAAAGCTTAGTTTCAAAACTACCTGAATTTGTCCCTCTCTATAAAATTGAATCATCCTGTGACTGCTTATTTTGAAGTTTTACTCCAGAACCAGAATACCACAAAGCACACATTTCAAAACCAAGTTTAAAATTACATTAGTTCCTGATGCCTAAATTACTGTTTGGAGAAGAACCTGTCATCTCTCACAGTCAGAAATTATATGCTCTATTGCAATTAAAGAAACAGAAGAAGAAAGTTTTCAATATATATCTGGAATGTTTATGAGCAAAAGGAGAAGTAAAGCAGCTCAGGTAGCTAACATTTTGCAGTTACAGCCACATATGTCTGCCAAGGTTTTATATTACAGAATGGACATGTAGTAAGAGACTAGTCAAGAAACAGGAAAAGCTGGCACAACATGATCAACAAAGAAGAGAGACAGGGAAAAAATGAGGCTCTTCAAGACCACTCAGAAACCACAAAGGAATTTGTTGCCAAAGCATCATGTCCTTTTTGGATTCCATCACAGTGATGCCAAATTATCAGAACTATTTCTCTTTTAAATACAATTGCCAAGCTTTTTGTTCCTCTGCAAAATCAAGTTAGGTGGTCTTTACCCATGTTACCCAAGCAGGTCATCTTTTGAGGCACTTAGACCTAGATGATTTCTTGTCTAGGCATATTTTCCTTCCTCATTTCTTACAACCTTATCATATTAGTGATAATCACGTTAATGATACATGAATCACAGTAATGATATTGTTATCATATTAGTGATAGGAACTACTTTCATATTTTCTTTCTCTAGAGCAGTATATATCCCCTTAAATAAATATTTCCCTTTTACTTTCTGTTTCATTGCTTGTATGTGTAGTCACATCCCTACCTTAATTTCATCACAGAGAACTACTCAATTGCAAAGATGCAAATTCCATGCTTTCATTCAAAAAAATAAAAGATATATATTTTTAAGCATGACTTTCAGTTTTGCTGTGTTTGGGAAGCAGTGATAGTATTCAATCACCTGAAGTGGGTAGAAAATATGCAAGGGAAATAAAGCAGGTGAGTAACATCAGCTTTGTGTAAGGTGTTAACACCAGGGGCAGTTCCACGTGCCTCAGTGCAACTCTGGCCAAATGAGGCTTTGCTCTTGGAGCTGGGCTTTGGGGTGGAGATTTGTGAAGTATGTGCAGCTGTGAGTGGTGGGTAGACAAAGAATTTGGCAGTTCAAGATGTGGTTTTTTTCTCTCCTCTCTGAATGAGATTCTGTAAGTTTCCACAAGTGAGGAGGTGGCATTCCAGTAGTTATTCTCCTCTCGTGATTGCCCTTCTCAGTAAACATAACACCCTTGCTTCCATCAAATCCCAAATAAACCACTAATTTAAGGAGATTATAAATCATCAGCCAGGAGTCAGACAATGGGTATATACCTGTCAAGAAATGTAAGAATTCTTGTAAGAATCAGCATGATGGATTCTTTCAGACTGGAACAAGAAAGAATACCAGGACAGAATGGTAATTCAAAACTTTTTTCAAAGGTTATGTTATTCACCACTACTGAACTGTACATGCATCATAGGAAACAAGCGATTTTACTAATATCTGGTTGTCTAAACAAATTCTCCTGCTTTCTGAGCTCAGTGCAAATCTGTTGAAAACCACGGTGTTAAACACTGGAACATCTGCTATATATGTGTAAATGGTAGAGGCTTTAATACAACATCATTCAGACAGCTGTAAAATACCTGCTGCAGAGGGCCCCTCAGACCCTTCCAAATTCCAAAAAGTAAGTGATAGCCAACAAGTTTGGCAGGGCCAAAGAGATCCAGAGCTTTCAGAAAGATTGTAGTTGGCAACCCAAATGAAAAACTTTTTTTTTTTTCTGTGCTCACTTAAGTCATGTCAACAGTCTTATTTTGCCTTGCATCTGTATTTAACTGCTTTTAGACACTGTTTAGTAGTACTTCCTGAAAAATGAAAAAGCTTCCAGATTGAATTATCACTTGGCTGTGAATAAGGAACTCAGTATTAAACAGAGACAAAAGACAATTTATGCATGCAGGATAAATCAAAGATGGTTCAGACAAGGAGGTGATGTTGACTCAGACAATATGAATGCTTAATCAGAGTCACAACTGTAGCACTGGTCAGCTCAGTCACCCAGGGTGAGGGTCAAGGTTTGTTTCAGGATGTCCAGAAACAGCAAATGCAGGTAATATGCTTTTGGAACATGAAAAGCTGTTATTCCTACTATGTTTTTAGCATGGGTTTCAGCCCTAAACTTTGTCCCACTGAGCACATCCATATTAAGAAATGGATTGATACTATCCAGTAATCATGACTGATTGCAGTAATCCTTTCCCTTATCTTCCCCTCTCCTTCCTTCCCTTCCCTTTCTTGTCCTGCCATCAGCTTGTGTTTCAGGAGGAAGAGCTGGGGAGAGGGAAAGGACAATTCCCTCAGCTCAGGGCCAAGGACCAAATGGGAGAAGGCACACCTCCTTACTTGCACTCTGCTTGTGGGCCCCTGAGAAGCCAGCTTCACACAGGAGTACAATGTTCATTCCTGCCAAAATCCAGCCTCTGAGCAATATAACTACCAGTACTCAACTACACCAGCTAAATCTTCCCAGTGATGTTTTTTTTTCCATTCCTACTCCCATCCTTCAGTTCCCAAGCCAAATGGAATAATAACTACAAATTACAAACTTTAGCACAATGTGTAATCACGTGTAAATACCATCACCCTGCTAATGAAATTATTTTACTCTCTGAACCTGCAGAACCCACACTGCTATAAGAAACAACGAAGTTTTTCTACAGACATCGCCACTTCTGTTATGAAGTTGCAGGAGTAATTGCCTTAGTTCTTGTCCTCAAGTATTCTGGAGTTTGGCTTTTCAGCCTGAGAACTTCTCAGGCAAATATGCAAACATTTCTGGGACATGATTAAGTACAGATAGAGAAGCATGAAAGCCGCTGTTTACAAGAGAGCACTTATTTTGCCCTGGTTGCCAAAGTAGATAGCACCACAAAATTAAGTAGGTCAATTGTGTATTCTCAATCATAATCTCTAAGAACAAACCAATGATTTGCTTTACAAGCACTGTGCAAGACATTTGGCTGCTTGTGTGGAATTAAGCAGTGCAGAGAATGGGAAAGGTTGGTCAGTAAATCCAAAAAAGTACCTCTGGCATAATGCCAGGATTTCAAATCTTTAGGAGGAATATGTTTTAATGTTGGAAAGTCATTGAATTACTTGTTTTCCAGATGGACTAATTTTAGTCTGCCAAAGCAGTTTTTCATGTGAAAGAGCCATTTGTATAAAATTACTTCATTTCTTAATTTCCAAAAATTATTACTTTTATCAAGACTTCTGTATAGTTTTTAAATACTTTATTATTTTTCATTGAGGACAGTAAATGAGCAAGCCTTACTTTGACATAGGGGGCATCAAATGTTACTTTCTTTTGATAGAGTAAACTGTAAAAAAATGACATATGGAGATTACTCAATTCCCAGTTCTGGAAAATAAAGCTTTCAGAAAATTCTCAAGAGTCATAACTGCATATGAGTTTCCAAAGCACTGTGAAACACATTGCTTTCCAATTTACTCTGGAAAATAAAATTAATAGATTATTTTAAATAAAAAATAGAACTGGCATTGGAACAGGCAATACCAGACTATAACTATCCTTTTTGGTCCCCATAATTTGACAAGAATGTTGAAACATGCTGGGAAAAAGCCTCAGAAAGTATCTGAAAGTTCAAGAAAATATTTAATGAAAATATTTAATGCAAGAGACTGGAAGAACTTAATGCATTTAGATTATGAAAACCATAATTGAGGTCGTACACTGACTCCAGTGTAAAATTATTTCATGTAACACCCCAGGGTGGAAGGGATCTCAAAAGATCATCTCATCCAACCTGGTTCATTTCCAGACTAGCCATTATTAAAAGATTGTTTAATAAAACAAAAGAAGAGACACTGAATGATGAAGACACATTTAAGATACTGAGCAAATTTTGCCCTTGGAACAAACTCGGAAACACATTCCTGGCTTCATCTTCATCCATTAAATCAGAAGCAAATGCCTTCTCCAAAGATAGACTTTAGTCACACTAAAAAGGTGAAATTGTTGAAATCTAACACATGTTGTGACATACAGAAAGATGGAAATGTGTTAAAGGTTCCTTCTTCCCTTGAGACACTGCAATATCAAGAGCTGGTGATCTATATGAGAGGCAGATAGTAAATGATGAGCAAGATGCAGCTTTCTGATTCATTCCCCTCCTCTTCAGTGCTTGCCCTGCTATGAACAGAGAGCTGAGAAGGCCTTAGATGCTACTGAACAGCTTCCTGCCTACCCTGAAGCTGCATTCATCTGCTGGCTTTTACAAGACAGATGAAACTGGACTTAGCCTGTGGCAGGCTGTAATCATGCTTTATCACCTCCTGATAACTTTGGATGACATTTAAGGTGGTTAGCAGTTCTCAGTCAGGTGTGTGTCATGGCTGATGGATTGCCTGGACGTGCTTTTAATTAGCAGTAAGGGCTGGATTTAAGAAAAGGGCTGTAGCTGCTGGGCTTAAGTCTAGCTGGGTGGTAAGCTAGAAAAACCTAGCAAACAAAGAGCTGTGCCCTACCTTTAGCTCCTCACATGTGCTTCACACCTGGTCCATTTGGAAGTGTGTGACAGATCTCTGTAATCGCCTCATTGCTCTTGGAAAACATGATGATGTTGTCTGAATTGGCTGAAACATTCAGAAACACTGTCAGAACAATACTGTCCTTCTCCAGTTTTACAAACTTGGGCTGTCTTTCAGTTTGACACAACACTGAGAACAGTGTCATCTGCACTCAATCCCACCTTAGTCTACCTAAAAACAGAAGAGGTAAAGGATTTCTTGAATATTTCATGAAGTTTCCCATTGAAGAGAAGGCTGAAGACCAGCTAGACCTGAAAGCTAATCCATATATGCTGTAGAAAACACCAGGTCTGGGCTTTCCAACAGGGTAAGCAGCATTGTTAGGAGTCCAGAATGTAAAAGAGAGAGTCTTTTTCTGCTGTAGAAGAAAAGGAGTTGGGAGTCCAGAATGTAAAAGGGAGAGTCCTTTTCTGCTCTAGAAGAAGTGGTCTGAGGCGAACATAGCTAGAGCAAGAATGAAGCACTTTGCACTGCTCCCAGAAGCAATACAAAGGACTTGCAGGAAGAACCCATACCAGTCCTAATGTTAGGCCTTGGAAGAGGTATGTCTGACATGTCATGGATTTGGGATGTCACTGGTGACAAGCAAATGTGTTAATGGCCTTATTGAAGATAATTTCTCTATGACATAAAACTGCTGAACTCTACTAAATTCCGTTTTCAAAATATGAGAAGGTCACAGGAATTGCTGTGTGGACGTATAGACATAGTTCTGTATTTTGTGCATCATCTTTAAGGGGTATCACCCAGTCTTTGCTGGTCCTGAAGTGCTTATGTGAGCAGGACAGGTTGGCAGTGCTCACAGGAACTTGCATAGCATGTTCAGTGCCTCAGTTGTTTAAACAGAAGGAGGTGTACCTATGTGTGTTTACAAACAGATGCATTTCTACTGCCATTATGGAAAGAATGACTAGCAGCATAGCACAAGTCATGAGAACTGCATACTGGCAGATACCCCAAAAATTGTAGTAATTAAGCAGAGGCGTCTCTTCCCCACCACATCATTATGGGACATGGGTGGAAGCCCCTTCTTGAAGGGCAAGGGGAGATGAATCTGCTGCAGGAGGGCAACAACAATTTTTCCTTCTTGCCTAAATGTCATGTGAAGTGATAGCCTCCCAGAAGGCTGGCATCATGGCAGGCTGGTTGAGGCAAAGAGAGCTGTGTCTCCCACAGTCCTTTTGATATAGGCTAAAGAGACATGTAAAGAGTTTTGCAATGTGATTATGTGTTGCAATTTTAAAGAGCTGTATTATCAGATGAAATACTGGGAAGGTACCAAACCTTTTCTGGCATACAAAACACAGCATTAGGAAAGTAATTCAGCAGCTCCTTTTAATTATTAATTTTCATAATATTTTTACTTTATATTACAATATTCTATTGTTTGGATTACTTTGTCAAAGTTTATAACATCCTCAAAATTTATAACATCCTTTCAGGTCTATTCTTCATGTCAAGCTGTTTTCTCTCTCTCTGTACTCAATAACATGGCACAGTACCCAGAAAGGGTTATTTGCATGTTGTTTTAAATACACTCATTCAAAACTACTAATACAATCAGATAACATGAACTATGTACAGACAGGATTTGTTATTCCTCAGTTCTACCATGGTTTCTGCCCTTAATGCCCTGACATTTGGGTAAGAGCTCCCCAGGGCATGGCTCCCTTGTGTTGGGGTGGGACCTGGCTTCCAGAGCCCATCCAACCACCCTGTCCAGGAGCAGGACAGCCAGGGTCACCAGGGCAGCTCCATTTCTGGGCATTGGTCAGCTCCCTAGGGATGGGGACAGGCTGTGGCTGGGCTCAGGCATTGGCCCATGGATGCAGATCCAGGCCAGGATCAGCAGGGCCTGCAGGCAGGTGCAGGCTGGGCTGCACCACAGTGGGGTCTGTGGCTCTTCTAGAGAAGAGCCAGCACCAAAGATTTGTCTTCAGAGCAGCTCCCATGGGAAGGGATGAGCCCTGGCTGTGGGATGCTGTAGACTCATAGAATCAGTAAGGTTGGAAAAGACCTCCAAGATCATGAAGTCAAGGCTTGACTGACCACCATGTTTGTCAACTAGATCATGACACTCAGAGCCACGTCCAGGTGTTTATTGAACAACTGCAGGGATAGTGACTCCATCAGCTTCCTGGACAGCCCATGTTGACTACCTTTTCAGATAAGAAGTTCTTTCTGATGTCCAGCCTGTGACCTTCCCTGGCCCATTTCCTCTCATGTTGCCCCTAGCTGCCTGGGAGAAGAAGCCAATCCCTACCTGGCTACAGCCTCCTCTCAGGTAGCTATAGAGAGTGATAAGATCACCTCCTTTCTCCAGACTAAACACCCTCAGGTTCCTCAGCTGCTCTTCTTATGACTTTCTAGAGCCTTCGCCAGCTCCATTGCCCTTCTCCTGGCCTTCTCCAGCACCTCAATATCCTTCCCAAATTGAGGAGCTCAATATCTGAGGTGGGGACTCACAAGTGATGAGTACAGAGGGACAATCACTTCCCTAGTCCTGTTGGCCACACTATTTTTGATGCAAGCCAGTATTATTTTGGCCTTCTTGGCCACCTGGGCTCACTGCTGGCTCACAAGTGTTCTCACACTTTGCACAGACCTGAGGTCATACACATTGGGTGTGAGGTGCCTTGGCCATGAGGGTAGGGTAGGGGATCCTGGGCAATGTCTGATGGGTCAGGCCGTGCTGAGTGTCCCCATGGAGCTATTTCCAGGGTCCATGCATCTCCCTGGCTTGAGGTGGGGTGGGTGATACATATCCATTCCCAGTGGCCAGCGAGCCTGGGATGATACTGCTGGAGTGTCAATATACAGTCCAGGTCGGGCAGTGGGGCAAGGGCATCAGACCGTCCCTGAAGAGCTCCAGGGGCATGGGAGGAACTGGAGCTGCCCCGGGTTAATGTCTGGGCTGGGTGCAGGTGTTCAGATGCCCCTGAGGAAGTCGAGACCTGGGGCTGAGCCGGAGCTCAGGGCTGTGCAGAGAGTGAACACTGTGGAGAGCCTTGGGGCAGGTGTGCTGCGCTCAGACAGGAACGGTCAGCAGGGCCTGGGCCCCACAGCACTGGAGCTCATGGTGGCCTGAGGGCAGAGGGGGCTCCCCACAGGGGTGGCAGGACAGGCCCTCTTCCAGGGAATGGGACAGCCCCAGGAGTGACAGTGCCCAGTGTCAGACACAGCCCAGTGATCACTAGGGTCCAAGGTCAAGCTGGCAAGTCAAGACTGCAGGTCAGGGACAGGGTCCAGCTCTGGATCAGTGGCCCATGGCCCGGGACAGCCTGGGCTGCCAGGCACTCCATCAAGGACCAAGCTTAAAAGCAGACCCCACAGGGCAGAGAGGGACACTTGTCATGGCTTTTCCACAGCACCGTGCTGGCTGGGAGTCTCTTCCCACATCTCCAGCAGGAAGGGAGATGTGCACCATTAGCTGCACCCTTAGTAAGCTTGCCTTAAGCCCTGGCAGCCAAACCTCTGGAAGGGTGGATGTGGAGGCACTCAGGGCGCTTACACAGGTTTTCTTGAGGCTGAGTTAACTTGTAAGAGAAACTAATAATTTTTTCAGCATTGTGCTGTTTTTCTTTAGTGTTTGCATGTGTCTGTAGCACTTATATCACAATATTTCTGTTACTTTCCTCTTTCCCAGCCCCCTTGCTTCTTTATCTGTGTTGCAATCTTTTCACTTGGCATCTATCATCATTCAAAGCACTGAACTCTTCTATCCACAGCACCTTGGAGCTTGTTCATGTCTAACACTACAGCTTCCATTAATGCTGTCAGTGTACTGCAGCATAGGCTTATTTTATTAGAGGCTGGGTTTGATCAGTTCATTCTATAAAAACCATGATCTCTTCATTGAGCCAATCACTTCATCTATAACCATTTGGAAGTTCTCAACAAAGCACGATGACTTTGAATTTCATCCCAGCTTTCAGCACTGATCAAACACATGATTTGTCCTATCATTCTAACTTCACTGCATTTTAGCTCTTCACATTTCATATTTTTATGTAGACAAAGCCATTTTGGCTTTTTGCCACATACTGCAAGTCTAGGTTGAGTGCCAGCAGCAACAATGCACTTAGTGACAGCAAATGGCTTTTATCCAAATAAGTTTGCTAGTGCCTAGTGTCAACAGCATAAAATAAGGAACATAATGCTCTATCATGCTAAAGTAGCATTTTCAAATTAATCTCTTATTTTTAATGCCCAGTTAAGGAACATGATGAGAAAATTAGTTAATCCCATGAGGTTTTATCTTCATACCAAACACTGATTTGAATCAGTTGTTCAAAATCCCACACATTCTTAGACAAATATTCAAGAAGTGCTCATATAAATAATGCACGAGTGAGCAGTTTGCCCTTTAAACAACTAACAGAAAATGCTTTAAAATGTTATAAAGCATAGCTTGTACCTACATAGGTATTAAATACATGCATGCATATATATAATATATGTATGCATATATATATATATATAACTACATATATAGTTATGTATTTTCCTAAACACATGTATACGTAGATTTTATAAATCTAGTGTAAACCCTGAATTGGGTTACCTGCTGTATCCATATATTTGCAAAGCAATTCTCCTAGTGATAAGGATATGAAGTTTTTCTTTCTCTTCTACAGCAATATTATAGACTTTGAAGCAATAGTTTGACTTTGAAGGGTCCTTTTAAAGACTACCTACATCTGAATTCTCTGCAATGAGCTGGGACATATTCAAATAGAGCAGATTGCTAGGAACCCCATTGACCCTGACCTGAAATATTTACAGGAATGGGAATATGAAAATTGTACTATTAATAATGGAATTATACTATACTACATAACACTAATATAATCATGTTAGTATTGTGACTGCAGTGCTCAATAAAAAGCAATACATTTGTGATGAACATTGAACTGTTTTCCTTCTCTATTTATGTCACCCAGCACTTCATGATTAACAAGTTAAACAGCAAACGTCTCAAACTGCAACTGCTGCATACCACTATAATGTTGAAACGTGATGTACTCCTTTTGATATAGTAAACTATGAAATAGTCTTTTTCCTCAGCTTTCCCTCTTCCAGTGATTTCATTGCTCCTTGAAATTCCTCTCTGGGTTGTACGCCTTCAGCCTATGCCTGCTACTCTGCTTGCTTGATTTCTAGGTTGCATGCATCTGGCAGAGACAGCAGAACTTGGTGCTCATCTGGAATGCACCCTTCCTTCTTTCAACACCATCTCATACTTCACTGCCAGTTCTCAGGAATTCTTTTTGTGTTTGTGTAATAGAACCAGTCATATTACCATACAGGTGGTGCCTTGCATGACTGAATTTAGTAGAGATGTCTCTGGGCATTTGATTTCTTTAAGCGCTGTTTTCACTTCTTTGACTTCTGCAGAAGTCCTGAGTCACTGATTCTGTCTTTGTAACTTCTAGTTTTATTGCTTGTCCAATTCTCCTGGTTGTTTAGGCTTCCCATAACTTCCTAGCAGTGCTCAGGATCAATTTGCATGGTCCACCCACTCTGCACAGAATTTCTTTGGCATAACTGATTATTTATCTCATACATTGTTGTCTCCATGTTACCTTAGGTACCTCCTTTGCAGAGCTCTCTTTTCTCTCATCTAGATAACATCAGGATTGATTTGCACTTTGGTTTTTTTTTTTTTTACCATAATTTTCTCCATAACTGATTCAGTTAGTGAAGTGTTTGCTCTCGCTGTGTTTGTCTTCATGAGCAAAATATATGTTGTCAGCAGCCAGATCTGTATCAGCACTGGGAACTCATCCAATTAAAAGTTTACAACAATTGACACATGCTGAAGTAGAATTCACAGACTGAAAGCTACAGCTTACCTGTGTAAACATTCTTGTCCTGCTGCAGAGGCGTCAACTGTGTTTAAGAACTGGCACTGGACATTTAAAAAGAATATCAGTAGTAAAAGGAATATTGCATGTTACTGGCACAGTGTCCAGTTTAACAGAGACAGCAATATGTCATAGAATCAGTTATTGTGTCTATGGAGTTTGGGAAAAAATGGTTCAACAAAGGCCCATAGCAAAATGTTTTCCCCTTTCCAACTTCATATTTAAACAGTCCTTAAACTCCTGGCTGTTTTCCAACTTTTTGTCTGTTCAGTAACAGAGAAAAAAGTTTTGATATAATGGAAAACAACACTAACAGGTTAACTTTCAACTTCGCCTTGAACTTCTTAAATGACTGATTAACTTACTTCTTACAGTTTATAGAAGAAATGAGGGTTGTAAACAGGACTGCTTACTTCTTTCTTATCACTTAAGTATCTGTTTAATTTATTCATCACTCACACACTAACTCTCTAGAAACAATGCAGGGTGAAGTGCTTGTGACCATGAATTCCACAGTCATGCACTAGAAAACAAGGAAGATAAAGGCCAAGAAACCACTAAGTCCTCCTCAAGCCATGAAAGTGTAGTCTACAGTTCAAGTGGTGTCTACAGGCACTTTCCACTAAAGTAAGCAGCCTTTAGTGTCCCACCAGCATAAGAGTAACGAGTTTGTACTGGATGGGATGTGGGTAGAAAATGATCTAAGAGTGAGAAGGGGAAGAGACTTAGGAGTATGTATTGCAGTTTATCTAGAAATAGAAATGTGAAAACCCTTCCCATGATAATAGCATGATAATGGGTTTAAAAGAGCAAGGTCTTGCTGAGAAGGTACCTCTGCCTTAGATCCAGGTCACTAAGAAACAGACCCTGTCCTGCTGACCCTGGGTAGCTCCTCACAGGCTATGCTGATAAGGCACACTGCTGTGAATAGCAGAAAAGAGGAGTAGGGAGGGATGAGAGAGTGTTTGCATACAGCCATCCTTGCTTTTCCAGTCCAAATGAGCAGCTTCTGAGCTTGGGGGGGCTTTTCAGTGGTTCTGTTTGGTTGGCTAGATTTTTTGGTTTTGGAGGTTTTTCTGTCAGTGACAACATTCAAGGAAAGTCCAGAACAAGGCTTGAATTTAGCATCAGATATAAAACATGTCTTTGAGCTACTCTGAGTGCTCAGCCAACATCAGTGTCACTCAGAGGGTTTTAAAAAGAAAAAAGATACCTAATTAAATGTCTTCTCAATATTCTATGTGAATTTGCATAGTCTTTGACAAACAAAAAAGCAAACCCAAACCCAACTTTTTGTATGGTAGATATAGAACAAAAAATAATCTCAGCTCTCAGGAATCTGCTTCAAAGCTGGACCGATTTCTCCTCTATGCCCTTTCAAATTTAATGAAAATATATACTAAAGATTACATGAAGTTTGACGCCTAACATAAGAAAAATATTACTATATTATTTAAGAGCTATGCAAAATTGCTTCCTTCCTGTGTAATATTGTCCTCAACATTAAAACAACCTGCTATATTATAATGATGCTCTGTAGCAAACCCACTTCTCGTGTCTTTCAAGTTGTCTATGTTTACAAAAAATTTTCTAGTCACTCTAGATGTGTAGGATGTGAGCCTATTAATAAGTCTGAAATGAAATTCCTTCTCATGGTATAGCTTTCTGGTCTGCACAATCCACCTTTTGGGTCCTCCTTCTCAGTGCTGAGCCGAAGACTGGTTAAAGTGGGAGTACCAGATGATGGTTCAACAGGAAGTCCCAGTGAAACTCCTCTTGCTCTTTACATGGAATGTTAGTGATGTTTTATCACCCTTGTTTAACCCTTCTATGATCTGTGAAAATTCTACAGAAAAATTCCAATGCCAATGTTCAGTGTGGGATTTTATCACAGCAGTAACAGGGAGAATCAACACTTGAAGTACCCAAAAGGAAAAATACATATTTTGTTACTGTCAAAAGTGAAGGTGTACACCCAATATTAAAGGTAATTTCGTGTCACTAAATGGCATACACTAGTACCAAAGAGAAAAGTAGTTTGCTCCTTCTTTAGGGAGGAGGACAAAAGTACCAGGAAAGGTATAAATATAGCTGGAAGTAGGAATTTAAAAAGAGTGAAGGCTACACATGTCTGCAAAATTATGTGTATGTCCCACACCAGTAATGATTGCATACTCAGGAACTGAATTAGAATAGCTGTTGTTGTGTGGTGCTGCCAGCGCCTGCTGCTTTAAAGATGACATTTTGTTAAGTCAGTTGCATACTTTGAGGTTTCTTCATGGCATGAGGTTGCAGGAGCTCAGTCAGTGGTGGGGCAGGTGTTCCTGCACTACGTATTTCATGCAGAGTGTAAGAAGCAGAACCTTTTCTACTTTGGCCAAGTGAAAAGTCTCAGTGGGGCAGCATGAGGCTCATTCTGCTGACTGCTGCAGCTGCATCACTGCTCAGGGACCACTTGCTGTTTCTCTTGTTGTTCCAGATCTACTATTCTATAAATATACCCGCAGACACTACCTCCTCCAGTTTTAGAGCTGCTTGCATGGTGGCTGGTTATGCCTGAATTAATTTCACAGCCTTTCAATGAGTTATTTTTCAAGTGTTGTGTGATCCTCCTAAAATGTTGTGGTAATCCGTTAAATAGCGCTGTACAGTTTGGACTCTGAACCTATTTTGCTAGATGGAATGGTTGTAAGTTTCCAATTAACTAAAAATTAAGCATTAACTGGAATACTTTATTGGAAAAAAATGAAAACAATTAATTTTTACAATTAGAAATTAGTAAATAAGTGCTAGTAATTATTTCCTATAAAGTTGTACCTTGTCTTGCTTTCTAAATATTCGTAATGCCTAGGGCCTTTCTTAAATCACTCAACCATGAAAATTTCTTTCAGCCACATTAACTTTCTGTAGCAAGTGGTACTGAACTTGTTCAAGTATAATTTGCTTATGTTATGCCTTTTTGCTTACACACGTGACTGAAGTGCTTTTCTCTCCACACAGTGGCATTAGTAAGCCCCTGGTTTACAGAGAAACATGCTGGCAATACAGATTATAGCTTTCATATTTTGTTTCTGTGGGCTGGGAGCTGCTATTGCTGCTACTGCATCAAATGAGTGGAAAGTCACTAGTCGAGCATCATCTGTTATCACTGCAACCTGGGTCTTCCAGGGTCTTTGGATGAACTGTGCTGGCAACGCACTGGGGGCTTTTCACTGCAGACCTCACCTTACCATCTTCAAAGTAGAAGGTAAGGAAGCATAATTTAACTGGAACTTATGGAAAACCATGTGTATTGCAAGATGCGAGCCTGAGGAGTAAGAGATTATTTTTGCTTGTGCAAGAAATTTTGTTTAAAGCATTGTGATGAATATAAGTAAATGGTTTTGTAGGCAAAATATCAGAAACAACTTTGTAAGAATGACATGTATTCCAAGAAAGATGGTAAGCTCTACTCTGTGGTTGGTAATATGTGATAAGTATACTGGACATAGTGCCAGTAATAAACTGTCAGTATCAAACCACTGTTAGCAGAGAAATGGACCAAACTGTCTTACAGCTCTAATTTCCATGGCAAAATGAGCATTGTGCTTGCTGGATGGTGAGAGGGGGAAAGATAGCAAGGTCTGTGACAGTTATCAGTGCTCTTTTTAGTGTCTGAAAAAATCAGAGAGCAAATAACCACATCCACGAATATGTGCATCCTGTGCAAATACTCATATACCAGGAATTAAGTGCTAGTGTATATACTTGCTTGTATAACGGGCTAACATTTTAACTTTAAAGATAAAAGGTGTGCTGTTTCAGAATGTCCATTTTAATGGGAAGTGCTAGATTTGTGAGCCATCTATCAGAGCGTAGAAACAAATGGAGGCTTCTTGCCTTGTGTCAGAAAGAGTTTTTCTCAGAGATGGAGGCTGGCTGTGAGTGTACCATGCAATGTGTTTTGTGTTTCTCTCAGTGTGTGAAGCAGTAAATGAAGAGTTTTGGTTTTGTTTGCTGTATATTACTTAGGGTCATAGACTCACACATATATGGAAGCATAGAATCT
The DNA here is from genome assembly GCF_000277835.1 of Geospiza fortis. Taxonomy (NCBI): domain Eukaryota; kingdom Metazoa; phylum Chordata; class Aves; order Passeriformes; family Thraupidae; genus Geospiza; species Geospiza fortis. The sequence goes on from NW_005054363.1 coordinate 984,882, forward strand.
TGGGGATGTTCCAGATCCTTACCTTTTTTTGCCTTTCATCCCCTGACACATCAGACTATGTGCTGTGACATCCAGATCAACTCTTACACATACAGATATTTTTGAGACAAAACTCAGCATAATTTCTCTACATATTTCGTGATGCCCTGTTTCAAATCATCACACATCATCCGTGAGAAATGTGAATGGATAAGAAGGGTTTTATTTCTTTTAAAGAATGCTGTTCATCAAAATTACTTAAAAGGCACAGAAACTCATTCCTATTTTTGAAAAGTGAATATTGTATTTTGTGAATAACCATTTATGCATTATTTCTGCCAAGATTTAAAGGAAAAAAATCAGCTCTTCTTCTTGGACATTGTTTAAAGCAATGTAAAGTAACTAGAAAGTACCATTATTGCTATTGTTAGTAGCACAAAATCTGCTTTCAGAATAATCAGATGTAATCTGTTTGCCACTTTGTATTGTTACTGTTATTTTCATCACTGGCATATTGAAATTTGAATAAACAGAAATGTATGTTATGCATGCATTGTTTAAATATATACCTAATCATCTGAGTAAGATTTTGTGTGTTTGTTTTTTAGAGGAATATAGAGTAGAAATTAATTAATTAAAGTAGCACACTCTTGTTCAAGTAAGAGAGTAACAAGCTGATGTAATGACATTTAGGAAGTCTAATTTTAACTTGCCGGTGCATGCACCAGCAAAGGATAATGTTACATGTAGCACAAGCACTACTGGGAAAGAGAGAGGTATTCAGTTTGGAAAACCTGCTAAACATAAACTCCTGATAATCCAAGGAAAACAAGAGTTCAACAGGGAAAGGGCTTTGCACTGTCACTCTCTCATGGATTGTAAAACAATAAAATGCTCAGATTAAAGTAATGAACTCTGTGTCCTCAGAGCTTCAATATATCGTTATAATTTACATACTGAGGCCACGGAGGGCTGGCAATATACCTTTTCTTCTGCACGTTCATCTTTTTATGGAAGCTATTTGGAAATTTTCCTATAGCCAAAGACAAATTGCACAAGTTCCTCATTCCATTCCTATCTTTCCATTTTCAGGTTACTCTACAGAAAGTATTAGTAGTAACAGCAACAGTAGCAGCAAGAGTATTATGTTAGTGTAGTAAGTCAATCCTACTCCAAAGCAGACTCATTTGATCATTAAATGTTTAATTGCAATTTTTGTGAGGATTTTGCAGGGGAGGCTTCTAAAGGGGGTCTGTGAAGTTTTAAGGGGCTTTCCCCCCTGTTTTTCACAGCAAAAAAGGAAACAGACACATTCCAGAGGCCTTGCTCTGAGCAGGATTACCCTGCAGTTGTAGGCAGTATGCAGATATTTGCCAGAACTGACTTTCAGCTTGAGGACTAGTTGTGCTGATAGGAGCATAGGAAAGGCAGTGAGAGCTCAGCCTCTGCAACCCAGCCCAGGTACAGATGTTGAGGGGTTCATGTTTCTGGAAGTCTGGGTTAGCAGGGCCACACTGCTAGCAGTACCCAAAGCTAGCTGGGCTGTTGCCAAATGTACATGTGCATTCACATGTCCAGCCACGGTGTGCTCTGAAACATTCAGATGAAAGATCTTAGAGGGAGATCCTGAATAGTAATAGCATTGTAGCTACAGTCATTTAAGACGGTGTTTGTGGAAAGAAGCAATATCTTTTATTAAATTAACTGCTTTGGGAGAAGCATGCAACAAAGTCATTCATCAGATCTGACACAAATACAACAAGCTTCAAGCTAAATATTATCTGGGAACATTGTCTCTTCAGTTAACTTGGTTCTGATTATCAGAGCACCAGATACACCCATGGAAATTGTATGACTAAAATCAAGAGACCATTACTCACAAGCATAAACTCACACAGCCAATAAATGCCAGAAATTAAAACTAGCAGTGAGACAACATTTTTTCAAAAAGAGTAACCTTTGATTAACCACTCAGTCCTTATCAGCAAGAAAGATACATAAAGAGCATTCAAAGCATGAGCTGGAGAATCAAAACTCTGGAGTCATGAATTCCAGAAAGATACTGACTTTTTATGGCAGAGTTAGGACCCAGCCTGCCTCCCAGTGCTCCACAAGTCATAGTTAACTTCTTTTGTCATTCTTCTCATGTATATAATTCTGAATTCTTACAATGACAGAATTACCCAGATTTGACAAGAGCCATCTTTTAGCTATCAAGCATGGCTTGGAGATTTTATTTAGGTATTTTGACTTTGGTGATGTTACACAGAGCTGTTTCATTCATATAAAGTAAAGAATTGTAACTAGCCAACTGAGCTGTGTCTACATCCATTTTCTATGACACTTCCTCAGTCTGTCAGGACAGCTACTAGGCTTCTTCAAACAATTAGTTTGGCATTTTGCATGCCTTGCTTATGGCACTGCTTAATGACTCCTGTATGTTCTGGTTTTCCACACCATGAATTCAGGGAGGTGTACAAGAAACTAGGAGAAATCTGCTTCCTTGAACCTTTGCTTTATTGAGCCTCAGCTCTCCTGCTGTCATTTTGTCGGTGCCTGTTTTGTCAGAGCCTGATGGGGCAAATAGTGCTATCTTGATGGTAGCCAATATGGAGCAGGCAGCGCCCAGCTGTTCTGGGTCACATCAGGGCTGCCTTTTCATGGTACCACCACTGCAATTCAGATAAGCAGCAAAGGAAGTTGATACAAGAAAACTGCTATTGCAGCACCTGTACCCAGAGCAGCCTTGCATAGTCAAACACCATTTGGGTTCATCAGGGTGTGGGGGGCAATTCTAGCTGGGCTTCAGGGTGACACTAGCAATTTTGCCAGAGCAGTGTTTTCCTCTAGAGCAGGAAAGGACTGACATGAGATTGTTCCTTACTTGACAGAAACTTACTGCCAGAGAAAGCACGCTATGCATTTGTTTGGTGCGAGTTGACAGACCAGCCAGATATACACGCGGCAGCCAAGGCCAGGCTTCTCCTCAGCCTCTGAGGAGGGCACTTAGTGCTAAACCCCCCAGGAGCCAACACCACAGCTTCATATCCATCCTGAATGGGTTGGCAGGGGGTTAGGCTGCGTGAGCGTCGGGGATAGGGACTGCGCTCCTGCTCCCTGCTGCTTGGCAGATCCCCGTGCCCTGCCCTGCCCTGTCCTACCCTGCCCTGCCCTGCCCTTT
>NW_005054363.1:988125-992221 GCF_000277835.1 Geospiza fortis
GAAAAGCGGCGAGCATCGCCCCGGCTGCCCCCGGGGGAGTAGCCACTGGAGAGGAGAGGTTGAACTGTGCCCAGAGCCCGGGCAAGCAGCAGCTGTGTGAGCTTTTGGGGCGTCTCAGGGGAAGGGGCTGGGCTATCAGCCCGGGATGATTGGCTTCAGCTGTCATCAGGAAGGGAGAAATCCACCGGCACGGCTTTCTTCTGGCTGATGGTCAGCCACAGGGGACTCTGCCGGAGGATCCTCCCGGTAGTCAAAGGGACAGAGTCACCAGGGTCGTGATTAACCCCAGCTGGTAAGCACACAGCTGGTCACTCACTCTCCAAACATCCTCGGTGGGATTGGGAGGAGAATCAGGAAAAGGTAATACCCCTAGGCTGAGGTAGGAACAATTTAGTAATTGAAATAAAACAAAACATAGCAATAACAATAGCAGTAACAATAATAACAATAGGGAAAAGAGAAAGAAGAGTAAAACCCAAGACAAAGAAGTGATGGACGATATAAATGCTCATTACCCACTGACCAATGCCCAGCTCATCTCCAAGCAGCAATCAGTCCCACACAGACAATGTCCCTCCCAGTTTATATGCTGAACATCTCTGTGGTATGGAATGTCCCTTTGGCTATTTTGGTCCATCTCTGTTTTCTCCCAGCTTCTTGTGCACTTCCTCACTGGCAAAGCATAGGAAACAGAAAAGTCCTTGATAAACACTACTTAGCCACAAACTAGAACATCAGAGGGTTATCAACATTATTTTCGTTCTGAATACAGAACACAGCACAGTACCAGCTACTAGGGAAAAAAAAGTAACTACCACAGCCAGAAACAGAGCACAGGATCCAATATTAAGTTGAGAGGATAACTGTGCCAAAGAACTTTCCTGTAGCAAGCAAATTCTAGGAAAAGTGCAAACTGAAGGGAGGCATGATTGATCCATGTTCATTAGGCTGAGCCACCCCTCTGTTGAGCTTTTCTGTTCAATGGGTACAGCATCCATTTGGTGACTTAGAAAACCCAAGTAAAAACAGCTTTGGCAAAGTTGTGCCAATATGAAAGGAAATATACACTAGGAACAATAGCTTAAATTTGGGAAAGATGGCCATGAAAGACAGACAGAATTCCTCTCAGGCTTTTATTAATGGCTTAATTTCTGTGGCTTAATTTCTTTAGGTACTGTCCATTTTTCTGCAAGCAGAAGGATCACCATTTGGACTGACTGAAATGCTGATTTCAGCATGGGGTCTTTTGTATATGCATAGGAATAGGATGTCAAATCTTAGTAATAAAAGGTTCTGCACCCTCACAGTTTGTATCTCCATTGTAGCAAGGTTATTTCCAAGCTCGCGGCCTCTCTCTGACATTAGATGACTGAGTCTGCTCTCCACTCAAACAATATAGCCTGAAACATATTTGGTTTCTAGAGAAGTCTGGTAATGCACTAGAGGTCATGAAACATCATTACTCTATACAGCAAATACTTTTGGAATCTCTTATATTGCTTATCATTGCCCCCACACCAAAAATTAATGAATAAAATAAATTCAACAGTTCAGCCTAGGTAGCAGTTAGTCAGAGCCATGCCATGCCTTATTATTAGGCTGGTTTCAAGTTAGAAAATGAATAGATTCATATGCAGCAGAGCCATTCATGAAGTAGCCTCTGGCAGAACAGATATGAACTGAAGGAGGTGGCTAGCTCCCATGTATCCAAGACATTTTTCCCACAGGGAGCTCCAGTAGCAGCTTTGCAGTAGATACAGGGCAAAATCCGGGGTTTTCAATAGGATGGTAAGTTCCAGAGGAAACCCCCCAGAGGCAGAATAACCCTGTGAAACCCAGATTTGTGGATCTCAGAGATGACATATAGGTTAAAGGTTTTGAAGTGGTTTTCAAGGATTACTGCTGCTGAATATTGTCTTCTGTTTTAGGTCTTTGATTCCACGATTTTAATCTACATGCTCTGAAAATCCATGAATCTAAACCACAATGAATCACTATTTACTGCTGTTCGCTATGCAGGCTGTCTGGCTCTGGCCAATTACTTGAACCAGAATATCCAGAGCTGTGGGCAGACTGGAAAGAGATGTGCCTACTGGGGAATCTGCAGCCAGGAAGATATAGAAAGGGAGTCCAAGAACTGCAGGACTAGACTGCATGGGGCCAGATGGAAAACACTGAGGATGGAGCCTTGAGAGGCTGCTGCCAGTTTTGGAGAAGGTGGCGGCAGGTTACAAAAGACAGATTCTGACACTGCTTTAAAATCTTCAGAGTTACAGGAAAACACAAGACCTTGCAGACCACTCCTCCTTTTTAGCTCATTTATACCTGGCAATTTGACAGCGTCTCTGCAATCCTCTTTTTTGTGCTCTGAGCCTTCTGTCTTCTCACTGGACAAGGACAGAGGTTACAATGCTGAGATTTTTTCACTTTTGTCTAAATCTGCTGTCTAGACAAGAGTAAGGTTGCTTTTGCTTCTCTTCACTCAATTTTACAGATTTTTGCCACCCAGAGTGGTCCTCATTTGAAGAAAATCATTCAGGAAACATGAACAGTAGAAAGTGTTGCTCTTTGTTAGTGTGGTGCAGCTGGTGCAAGGACAGGAATGCAAAACTTGTTATGGGGGCACTAATAACAAAGCTCTTTCATCTTCTAATACTCACATCAGGATAGATTGTTATCTCCACTTTGCTTTTAGCTTTCTTTGATTACTGCTACATAGCAGCAGAGAGTGTACTGCAAAATGAATAGGACTCAGCAGTAATTGGTATGCAGCCAATGTCTTAAAATATCTCTGTTCAAACAGGTTTTGTAGATTGGTCTGCCTTGTGAGCACTGAGGTGGGTGAGGGGAACTTCCCTCTGGCATATGTTGAGGAGCTGAAGGCCAATGTACCTCTTCTTATCTTTTTAGCAGTCATGCTACAACCAGAGCTTCATTCAAAGTTCAGAGATACAATCCATTTCATTTTCACAAGTCCCTGCAGCAGGAGGCAAAAGGAGGCCAGGCAAAACCAGCTGTGATAGGCAGAGGGTAGGAGAAGGAGACTGAAGTGCTGAATTTGTAAATCATTAAAGCTGATGATTTTGAAATTCTCACTGCTAAGATTTAAGCTCTTGAGTATTTATTTTTCCATCATGGAGTAGTGCAAGGCAGAGAAGAGAAGCTAAGCAAATACCTCGAGAATGAGTATGGGGAAATGTAGGGGGAAAATATATGTACATAAAAATCTCTCCTACGGTTATTACATGGAGTTGGCTAGGCAAGTAAGAGTCACATTGGCATTGGTAGAGAAAAGAAATCCCTCCACAGTCAGTAGGGATATTAAATCCACTAATGCACGTGTTACCCTATCTCTCATAGTACTTATACATAGTTTTGCAATGTAAAGCAAAATACCAGATGGGCACAGCCATTTTATTAGAGATCTGTAAATAGGATTCCTCCCCATATCCCACATGCATCAAGTCCTACAGTGTCCAGTTATCCTTAAGAGCTTTCCCTGGAGTGGGTGCCATGGGACACTCTGCTGGTTTAGAGGCTGGTCAATGTATTCCCTTTGGTTTTTCATTGACTCAAATTAAATCAAATGCTTGGAGCTGAGGTGTTGTCAGGGGCAACTCAGGGCTTCAGAACCCCACCTTTTCAGAGTACTTGACTCAGTCCTGGTGCCAGTACTTGAGGGACCTCTGGCTGTGCCCAGTGGATTCCCATAATCCACCTGTCCTGGTTCAGGGCAAATCTGGGAGACAACCCCCAGAGGGGCTCCTCTAGGAAAGCAGATTCAATTGGCCCCTCCCCACAACTGGTTCAGGAGAAAATACCTCCTTGGAGAAAAGTGCAAAAAAACTGCTTATTAATCAATAAAACCTAAACAATATTAACCAATAAAACCTCTTGCTGCTCCAAAAGAGATGACAAACTGAGAAAGTCCCCTCCCCAAGTTGCAGTTCAGCTCACTCAGTCTCTGATCAGTCCCTCCAGTGCTGGAAATGCCGCGGCCCAGGCCCGGCCCAGTGGGCCACAGGTGTGAGCTGCCAGTGCTCTTCTGATGTTCAGTCCAGAGCAGGTTTAAACAGGTCCAAAGAAAAGGGAAAAA
>NW_005054363.1:992346-992615 GCF_000277835.1 Geospiza fortis
GGAGGAGTGAGTGCAGTGTCTGAAAACAAACTGTGCCCTTCTTCTCTCCCCCCCTTCCCTCTCTGGAACAAGTCTTAAAGGTGCAAAACTTATTATTCAGCATAAACAGAACAAGACGATTTGGGATAAAAGCATCATATAGTTAACCCAGAACATTCCACCCTTTATCCCCATATCGTCAACTTACTACTAAAACTAATATATATTCTAACTCTACAAACACATACATTATACATCCAATATACAGCTATACACAGACAATGGTAACA
>NW_005054363.1:993418-1028030 GCF_000277835.1 Geospiza fortis
CACGTCTCACAGTCATGGATAACCTGAGAAATACTGTCCATGGTTAAATCCACCCCTCGGTCTCGTGCCCTCTTATAGGTGGCATCTCTACCCCGGTGACCTGAGGCATCATGGGCCCATCAAGCTAGGAATAACTGTCCCTTGTGTTGCAAATCTAAGTCTATCTTCGACACCTCTATTTTTGCAGCCTGGTCTACCTGCTCATTGTTTTGGTGCTCCTCATTGGCTCTACTCTTGGGGACATGGGCATCTACATGGCAGACTTTCATCAGTAGTCTCCCTACCCTGGTAGCGATATCTTTCCACTGAGTTTGCTGCATATAGAGATCCTCTGCACACAGGTATCTTTGTGCTACACTTCCCAGGACCCGTGCCCAGTGGCTGTGAGGGTTAGCCCCCCTCATCATTCCTTGGCTGATGACAGGATCTTGTGACAGGGATCCCAAATTACTCGCTTCACTACCGTCCAAAACTGTAACCTCACCTACAGCATCCCAAAGACGGACTAACCAGCTAATTATGGATTCATCAGGTCTTTGAGTGTAATCCTTCCTTAGGCCATGGAGGTCCTTCAGGGAAAAGGACTCAGTATTGGCTTCTGATGCTGTGTCAGTTGCATTAACTTTGGCTTTTGTATCAGTAATTGGTGTCAAGGGTCCTTCCCCTGGATCATCATCATCGGTCACTGGCCGATTGGTTTTGCTCATGTGCTTCTTTCCTGCAGCAACTGCTAGTGGCTTAGGCTCACTGTCTGGTTTAGCTCCAGCCTGAGTGGCTGGGGTGTTGGCTGCAGCCTGAGTGGCTGTGGTAGCTGCTGATTTATCTCCCTGCTCCCCTGCCTCTGTCTGCTGCCCTGCAGTATCTAACAGAGTGCAATAAGCATAGGCCAGGGCCCAGCTTACTGCAATGAGACTTTTCTCTTTAGAGTCATCATGGCGCTTCTCTTTCAGGTATTTCCCCATCTCAGCTGGGTTCTGAATTTGTTCACGTGGAAAATCCCAGTCTACAGAGTCAGAAAATTCCTTCAGGGTTTGGCCTATATTTTTCCATTCTCCACACCACTCAGGATTTTCCACACCTGGGTCTACTTCTGGGTCAGGGGTCTCATAGGCTCTTCTGGACATCTCAGCCCTCATTCTAGAGAAGCTGCAGACCATATGGAGGAAGCTTACCAGATTGAATACCAGAAAGATGCTCTCTTTAACATTCAGGGGAAACTGAACATTCTCAAAAAATGACATAACAGATTCAAAGGAGAAGAAGGAAAGGAAAGGCTGGAAATCCTCATTCCTTGCTCCTCCTCCAACAAACTGGGTGCAATTACTAATAAATTCCCCAAACATACTACTGGAACTGGGATGCAGGGTAGGACGAAGAAACCATAAACCATAAATATCATAAACAGATGCCAGTATCTTTGTAAACGCCCTATAAATCATTATCACCAAGCTCAGCACAATAGCTATTCCAATCTGTGCCCCTCTATTGTAAAAACTGTGTGTTAGGGACAATAATCCTAGTGACCAGAAAGGTATTGAAATCTCAAAAAAGTCTAGAGACCAGAACCACATGAAGGCCTCCACCCCAAGAGACATTACGAATTCAAGCAACATGGCTACTGACTGCTTTAACCCACTACACAGCAAGCACAACCAACATGCAATCAATAAAGAGTTTTTCCACTTTCTCGAGCCACATGCTGGCTGCCACTAAATGTATTTGTTCTTGTTCAGGCCAAATTTGGGAGAAAATCCCCAGAGGGACTCCTCTAGAAAAGCAGATTCAATTGGCTCCTAACCAGTCCGGCAGAAAATACCTCCTTGGAGAAAAGTTGAAAAAAAATGTTTATTTAACAATAAAACCTAAACAATATTAAACAATAAAACCCCTCACTGCTCCAAAAGAGATGACAAACTGAGAAAGTCCTTTTACAAGGATTGCAGTTCAGCTCACTCAGTCTCTGATCAGTCCCTCCAGTGCTGGAAATGCCGCGGCCCAGGCCCGGCCCAGTGGGCCACAGGTGGAGCTGCCGGTGCTCCCCTGGGTGTTCAGTCCAGAGCAGGTTTGAACAGCTCCAAAGAAAAGGGAGAAACCACAGACCACGGAACTTCTTTGCCTCAGCTAGCTAAAACTAACTAAAACAAAAGGAGAGCTCTGTCCTGCTGTCTGTCCAGCTGCAGACAACACAGTCCCAGAGCAGGAATGTGGAAGAGTGAGTGCAGTGTCTGAAAACAAACTGCACGCTTCTTCTCTCCCCCCTTCCCTCTCTGGAACAAGTCTTAAAGGTGCAAAACTTATTATTCAGCATAAACAGAACAAGACCACTGGGGATAAAAGCATCATTTAGTCAACCTAGGACATTCCACCAATCTTCTCTCCACAGATGACACTGAAGCCTGGGTCTCCTATATGACTTTCCTCTTCGGGGATGCATTTCCTAAAACAGGAGAGAGCACATCACCTCAGACTTCTGTCCTTTAATGTAGGACTTTCTTAAGTGCCAGAGCATTTCTTAGTTGCTGAATGGAAAACATTTATATTTTCAATTTGGCAAAGCACATGCTGAAATTCAGGTACATGCAAAGTCCCCTGAGAACATTTCATTCATATCTCCCCTTAAATAGCTTGTGCAAGTTACCCAGACATTTGCCACTTACTTTTCTAAAAAATTACCTGAAACAGTTAAAAAAGCAGAAGTATCAAACCCTTCTGAGGACCATGCCCAAGTCTACTGACACATTTATTTGAACATTCAAGTTATGTTTCTTTTCTACTGTTAACTTTTCTAAAGAAAATGTGTGTTAATCTGGAGCTCTAGTAACTAAGCTCTAGTAAAACACCTCCTGAGTATTAACCTGTGTAAAGGCAGAATTTTTAAACTGCATATCCTGAGCTAAGATATGTTGTACTATTGAACAGTTTTCCATAACCAAGGCTTCCATGTAGAGTTTAAAACTGTACACCACCAACTGGATGTGTCATTAATATTATTTTATAAGATTTTTATAGGTTAGACTCAAAATTTTTACTTCTAGCCCCCACCAGAAGTTAATCATATAGACTGTACTGGTGTTTGAAAGAGTACAATTGCATAACCTGACAGTCAAAATGAGAAGCAAAACTGAATACTTGAAGTTTCTCATTCCTGTGCTTTCAGAATAATATATGCTGGTTTTCTACCAAATCCACTCTAGCAATTTTTATAGTTGCTATTACTTTTGCATCCAGCTAAGATGTGAGGCTACTCTTCTGCAGATACCAGTCAGAAACAAAGATGTGTCTAGGGCTCATATTCAGGGCAACGCTCACTGAATCATATTTCCGAAGGAAACCAGAGCTCTGAAGTTCTAAATTTCCTCTGTAGATGGAAATCTGCCAAAATCTTATGTTTTTTTGGAGACTGCTTTTCCTTCTTCACAAATGAATTTCTAAACAGTAACACAGAATGTCACATAAAAGCCTTTCTATTGATATTTCATCCTGTAAGCAGCAAAAGCAGAAACCAAACTGCAGCCAGTAAGAAACAGTGAAAGTGACTCCTTGTCCATATCTCTGTGTGGTATTTATTGGGCCACCAGGAGAACAGGACTCTTGGGATATATAAACAACTTTTCCATTGCATGCTCACTATGTGCCCAAGCTGCTGCCCCAGGCTGGCATCTCATCCCAGCAAACATCACACCACATACTGGGCCCTGAGTCAGCCACCTTTTGGTAATAACAGAAATAGTTATCTCACAAAGTGGGAGAAAGAGGTAATTTAATTAACTAACTAACTAACTAACTAATCGTTAATGGCATCTGGCTTTTCCATATCATATTTTTAATGGAAATCTTCCACCTAACAAAACAGATGATAAACTATATTCCAGCAAAATTAGTGCAATGGACAACTTTAATCTATACCACCTTTCAACATCCTCAAGCCTCACATAATTTTGTTTTATTCAGTGGCTATTACAAAACCTCCAATATTGTGCTTACTTAATATTGTCCCTAGAAACTCAGTTCTTCACAGAAATGCAGCATTTTCAGCTGTCAGTGCCTCTTGTGCCTCAAGGCTCCAATCCCCTCCAGGGCCAGGACATCCTGCACTGCCATAGCCATACCTTGGCCTGGGTCTCACTGAGGGTGCAGCCCTCCCAACCCATGGCTCAGCTAATCTTTCAGAGCAGTAAAGCTCCCCTGCCCTGGCTGCTGGTGGTGGCCCCTCTGGAGGGGCTGTTGTTGGGAGACCAGGGAGGGAGGCAAGAGAAGAGATGGCAGCTGAAGTCAGCAGTGGGTGTCTGCAGACAAACTGTTCCCCAAACTTGTGTCTGAGGGGTGCAGAGGGCTGCAGTGTGGGGAGTGCTTCCCCTCTCTGCCCTGGGCACGCACGGAGCAGAACTCTCTGTGTGTTAACAGAAACAAGCCAACATTTCCAGCCAAGGTACTTCACTCCAGTCTGTGTGCCAAGTGGCTGCACTACCTTCTTTGGTTAAGGTTAAGAGAAATGTTGTTGTTCAAAGGAGAAAACAAGTGGAGGTGTTTTCCCCCCTCACCCTTCCTGTCTACAAGTTCAGGCATCTCTGGTCTGCAGTTCCTTATAAACAAATGAAGGAGCTTTTGTGGAGCCTGTTGATAAGAGGTACTCTGCACCACTCCACATCCCACCAACATTTATTATTATTTTTATGTATGCAATAATATGCAAATGTTTGAGTGCTTCCTAAGGTCATGCACTACTTGTGCTGCAGCGGGGTGATTGCTCTGGTTACTGCAGAGCCTGAGGGCAAGCCCAAGGCAGCCTAGGACACCTCAGGTTGTCAGGGCCAGCTGATAAGATTTTCACCTATCAGCAAAGTCTGTGTGCGCAAGACTCAGATACAACCAGGTGAAATGAGAGTCTGGGAGATAGGAATGGCTTTCTCCTGGGAACAGTTTGCAAGGAGATAAAACACTTGCAGACAGGGAAAGCAAGTCTGCTGTACAACAGCTGGGTTGTGGGGTAGGAAGAGAACTCCTGAAAAAATACAGCCATCCAAAACACATCAGATCATTAGGAAAGCAGAAAGTGAGCTTGCAAGATGCCAGGCTCTGCCTTGACCTAATAGTGACCATTTGGCCACCACTTTTAGTACAAGGGAGACTGGACCCAAGTTCTCAATTTCAGCAAAATCTACATGCTCAACTGGGAGAAATTCAATGATTTCCAAAAATTCCTAGAATTTTAAGCAACACAATGAGTGAGAGCTCTTATCTAAAGACTCTGAGTGCTTTCAGCTGCCTGTTCTTTACAGTTTTGAACCTTGGATAATATCATGAATCTGTATCTAGCAACAGAAATCCATGCTATATCCCCTTACTCATACACACTTACAGGACATGGTTACAGTCCTTAATACTGAAGGACTTAATGCTGAATAAGGGATGGAAGCAAAGAAATGTATTTGAGACCTACAAGACTCCTGAGAAGATTTTTAAAAGAAAAGGGAATGATGAGGAAAAGTCTGTTCCCAACCAAGATTTATTTCTATTATGCATGAGTCATTCAAAGTGGATTTGAAGCCAGAGACTTTTTTCACTGGCTTGCTCATTTTTCTCACTAAGTGAAAGAAATAACATTACTTCAGGGTCTGAAGTTCACTGGGTTATATCTGCTTTCACTCAATTCTACCAACAGCAATATTTTTGAAATGGATTTATTTCTTTTTGTTTTCTTATTCTCTCAACATCCCTGCAGCCTTACTGTCTCCTTCATGCTGCTAGCAGAGACAGGACCATAAATTAGGTCAGTGCTATGTCTGACCTGGTAGTTGCTTAGGTAATCTTAAATTTTTATAATCTATCCTCTCCTTTGCCTCAAAACATCTACCTTCTCCTTTCCAAATAACTTACTGGAAACTCAGCAGAACAAGAATTCCCTCAAGCTTCTGGCCAGCGGTGGGGGCTGTGTAGATGGACTAGCAGGGATCAATCCAGTATCCAGGATCCTCTCAGTTGAAATCAGTTAATGCATATAGATTGTACTGTTTTGCAAAAGAAAAAACAAACAACGAGCCTTTTTAAAATTCGTTTGTCTGTAAGATGTGAGATGGCTTCTGTTTGGCCCAAACAAAGTCTCTGCTGCTGTTGTGTGTCCACTTTGGGTACTACACTTGAAGCAGGATGAGGAAGACTTGGAAAGGGCATACAGATAAAAGCAACTAGAATCCCTCAAGTTTATGAAACATGCTCTGTGGGGAAATACTGGCGGAGTTGAGACTGTTTAGTCTAAGAGTAGACTGGCTGTAGGCACAGAGATAGTGTTCAAGTACGTAATAAGTGGCTGAAAACAGGAAGAGTATAATCAGTTCCCCATGTCCAGTGGTAATAGCACAGGAAATGGTGAGAGTGGATTACTACAAAGAATTAAAAGTTAGCAGTTTTATCATTCCGTCCTAAAAGCAACTGCCCATTTTTATGGACAGTCTGCCTCTAACCCTTAGCTTACTTTTGTTACTCTGCAGTTGTTTCACTCTGTGATTATCTCCAATATCTGTGATATCTATGATATCTAAAATACCTGAATCAGCTCAGTGTCATACCCCATGTTCAGTTCCAGCTGCCAGAAGTGAAATGTGCGTCTTGATGTCCTCACCTCTTCTCTCTATGGGACTCCCTCTTGCAGCCTGTTAAGGTGGAAAGCCATAATTCAGAAAATACAGTGTATACAGCAGCTAGTGTCCACTTGCCAGTAGCCTTTGGCCTACAAAGATCTTTTAGTGAACTTTTGATCTGCAAAGGCAAGATGGTATTAAATCTTCTTGCACTTTTTTAGAAGTATTTCCTACTTTTTTTCTGAATTTGGAGAGGGCATTTTGCTCTGTGATTACAGAGCACTGAGCTCTGTGCAACACATTTGATGCCAGGATTTGGCCTAGATGTTGCTGAGAGATCAACAGTCCAAAACAAAGGCAGGAAACTCACATTCATCCTATTTCACTTCTCCATGCTATTTTTACTGCCAAACATTTTATTCTATTCTCCTAGCATATCTGAAAAAGTCCAAAACAGAAGGGGGGCCCAGGGGGCAGGGAAAGACAATATAGGCCAAACTCCATGAAGTACTCAAGCTATATATTATCCTTCCTCTATCACATATAAGAATCTTGGATGATCTGGGTCCTACAGTTCTCCTTTTTTCCTGCCTGGGAGATGTTATCCTGGTTCATCAGGTACCTGAAGCTGGATATAGATGAGGAGCTAAAATTACAGCACTGGATCTTAAGCAGAGGTTTAGGATTTATCCCAGACCACTTTAGACATCAGTGCTGTAAAATGTAGTGAGTTAGCTTATCACCCTGTGATCACTTTATAGGCAGCAACAGGAAAAGGGAACCTTTTGGGACAGATTCTGTTTTATCCTTGGGACATGCCTACAGCAGGTCAGAGGAGCAGTGTAGACATGCCAATTGACAGTAAAGTAGATGGATGATTAGTGAAGGTATGGGCATACTAGGCAGGATTCAACTCAATCCTATCCTGACTCAGAAGATACCTACAGGTGGATCCACATACCTCAGATCAGTTGGATGTAATTCATTCCTAGAACTTTCAATCCAAAGATGAGAGCACATGGAAAGCAATTTCCTTCTGTCCTTCTGCAGCTAATTTTCCCATATCTCACATATCTCCTCTCTCCTAGTCTTTGCTTGAAGAGAGCAACAATTTTACCAAAAGCTGCTGCAGGGGCAAACCACTGTGGCCTTTAAATTGCCACCTCAGATCAAGGAGCCCCTCTTCACCCCACATCATTCAGTCTTCACTGAATAGACCTTTATCTCACCAGGACTCAGGCTGTCCCTGATGTGGAAACTCTTGTCACCCGCTCTTTCCACACAGCCCAGGTGCCCTACTGAAATCCATGTTCTTCTTTAGCTACAATGTGGTGATGAGTGTGAGTATGGAAAACAAGTCCCTGATAGGCACTTCCTGAGAGCCATGCAAGAGGTAGTGCCACCTGTTTCAAAAACAGCCTGCCATGTATTCCTTTGAGCAAGCTTTTAGATAAAACATAGTCCTTGTGCTCACATGTGCACACAAATTCATGTTGTCCCTTGCTTCCTTTGTTAAAGATGGAAGAAATTAATAGAGATGCTTCACTTCTTGAAAGGTCATCCACAAATCCCAGACTGGTGGAGAAGTAATTACAGTGGGCAAAAAGGCTAATCAAGAGGAAGGGCTGATTAAGCTCAGTTTTGAAGGCTATGTCATTACCAGGCAGCTCTTAGGAATCAATGGACATTTTCATAAAGTGCTTAATAGTTAGAGTGAACTGAAACTCTAGAAACCCTTTCCAAAGGAGCCCTTTGTTGAGATGTTGGCAGTATATGGCTGGCTGGAGTCTAATAAATTAGTCATCAGATAAATCAGTCATGCCAGCTATGAGAGTGACACCAAAATAAACAGAATGTTTTAGTCAAATCCACAAAACAAAAGGAACAGCAAATCTTATTTAAAATTCCCCCATGTAATTGATGCATAATTAAGCTTCTAAACATGAATGCAAGTGTGCTGATCCAGAGTGTGTGACGATGAAGATTGTATCTTTGAAAGTAAATGGGGATCTCCGGATGCAATTAAAAGTAATTTTTGAGTTGCTAGTTCCAAGTTCCTACTGGCAAAATCCAAGAAATGCAAAGCCTGAGTAATTCCCAAATTACTGTAGTTTCAGTGCCAGGGAAACTCCACAGATTTGATGGAATTACTTCAGACTCAGACTCCATGAGGCCAACAGAACTTCCTCCTTTTAGAAACAGATTGTCAAATACTTTAAAGAGAAAATGTCAGAAAAAGTTTATGGAAATTACATTCTACTGGTACAAGAACAAAATTTGGGGGATGTGCAACATATGGGATAAGGTAACACAAGTGCTTTATCCCAGATATGCTGCCTTAAGTAATCTACCTTACTAGTCTAAAATACACAAACAGTCTGAACTCATTTAAATTTTTCTTGTCCTAAAACACCGACAAAATAATAACAGTGATGTTCTTATTGGTCTTCTTATCCTTGTGATTAGCTCATATATTAATCATTATTGTAATATTAAATATTTTTTAAAGCCACATCTTTTACCTTACACCTCTGAATGCCTGTTACTCTGGCAAAGGACACAAGTCCTGGAAGGGAAGAAGCAGGGCAGGTGAAAAACAAGGAGTGCAACTGGGCAGCAGATTGTGGGAGAGGAGAAGCACTGCTTTTAATTGGATTGAGGAAGTTAAAAATGTTGTCAGAAAGGTTTTCTTATCTACTTAGTATTTGTTTCCCAATAGCTACTATTTCAACCTAAAATCCTACACTTTGGGTGCTTAACGTCAGTTAAGTAAGCAGATTAAGTGGCCTTGTTGCATAGAGGATTCAATTCTCATGGGCTTCAGATATCTGCACTGAGATCTGGCAATGTGACCAATAGTAGTTTTTAAGTTTGGCTTCTTTTTTACAGTAGTTTATATACTATTGAATTCCACATCTAAGTTTTAATTCCAGCAATAAAGTTACATCCTTTCCCTTGAAGGATAAAACTGTATTTGCATTGGAAAATCTGTGCCACTTTCATTTTTACTATAAACCACAGAGATTTGAGAACAGATAAGGACTGGAAGGAAAGTATAACTCTGTAGGGCTATACTGCTTAGCACATTTGTGAATCTGATTTTGTTTCATGAGATATTTTCACTGCTCAGCTGTCATCTATATTCACATATTTGGGGCAATACTTCTCTATTATGCAGTGCTCCACAAAGG
The DNA here is from genome assembly GCF_000277835.1 of Geospiza fortis. Lineage (NCBI taxonomy): Eukaryota > Metazoa > Chordata > Aves > Passeriformes > Thraupidae > Geospiza > Geospiza fortis. The sequence continues at coordinate 1,003,188 of NW_005054363.1, forward strand.
AACCAACCAGAGGCTTTGTGCTCTATTTGCACATATCAGGAACCAGTGAAACCTGAATAAAAGCTGATTGCCTATTATTGGCTTCTAGTCTGTAATTGGCACTGTGCAAACACAAAGCACAAAGCAGTTCTGTCCCACAGTATTTATAATCTAGGGAGCAAAATTCAAAAGGAGTGTGTAGGTTTATGGCAAAATGGAGGAGGAGGTAGAAGGAGACAGCCAAGCTTGTTTGATCACCCTACTTCACAAAAAAGAAAAGAAAAAAATTCTTTTGGATTGGTGAGGTTGGCAGGCTCTTGGCAAGTCTGTTCCTCCAGGGCACTGGGAGTTACTCTACCAGCCACTGCTGCACTTCTTGGCTTGTAATATTTTCTGTCAAAATCAAGAAGGTACAGCACCCTTCCTCTCCACTTGAAATGCTTTATAGCTTATAGCTCTTTGTCATCTTGAAGAAAAGGATGAAAAATGTCCAGCCATAGCCCTTTGTCACAGCTGGGCCACAGAATAGGAAACTACATCTGACAGCAGCAGCCAGGGGCTTGGTGAACCCACTTCTCTCCAGTGCCCATGGGACTGTGGACCTACTGGAATGAGCCCAGAGCAGGGCCACTAAGTGAAACACCTCTCCTATGAAGACTGGATGAAACAGCTGGGGTTGTCCAGCCTGGAGAAGGGAAGGCTCCAGGGAGGCTTTACAGGAGCTTTCCAGTACCTAAAGGAGGCCTACAGGAAAGCTGGAGAGGGACTTTTCACAAGAGCATGCAGTGATAGTAAGAAGAGGAATGGTTTAAGCTGATGGAGGGCAGGTTTAGACAGATCTAAAGAAGAAATTCATTACTGGGAGCTTCTTGAGGAGAGGACATTAGGCAACAGAGATTTTCTAGGAGAAAGATGTCTTTACACTTTATTCTATCCAAACAACAAATTCAAGGCTGAGAAAAACTTGTGTAGGGAATATTTTTGTAACTGTGTAAAAAAACTGTCTTGATCATACAGATTCTCAGTAACCACCACAAAGGCAAAAAGTCTCAGTGGAGGAAATTCCTCATGCTGTCCATTCCAAAATAATTCAGGAGGTTGTCAGTTGGTACAACTGGATTTAGTTGTCCTCATCAATAGTGTGCTCTTAATTGCATATTTGAAGACCTCTATACCATAAACCAATATGGATTTTCCCCTTTGGTACTGCTCATGGATCTCACACTGTTCTTTTCTCTTTTGGACAGCATGTTTTGATGTGACACAGGTCTGGTCCTAATTATCTGACTAGGAATGAGATGAGTTGGCCACTTATCCAAGCTTCTGCGATATACCTAGGAAGAAGCAGATTATTTCTCTGTGTTTGTATGTTGCCTTTTTACTGATAATTAATTTATAGAGTCATAGAATTATTTGGGTGTGAAAAGTGCTCCACAATCATCAAGTCCAATCTTCAACTTTACCATCATCCATTACACATATATGACAGAAGCTCTTATATAGCCAGTTACATCAGAAACTAGGGTCCCAGAAACAACTTTATGTAAATACATCAAGAATTGGCCTGCTGGCAGGATTAATAAATTTGATGTTGTCCTCTAGGGTAAACATTCCTGAAAATTTGATTTGGGGATCCACAAATTACTGTCCACACAGAAAATAAAACTTTTCTCACCTACAAGGAAAAAGGAGAGGGAAGTGTCACTTTACTCAGGCACAGGTGTTTCTTCTTTCTCCTGTTCTCCTTGCTGTTTATGCTGGCATGATCAATTGGACTTTATTTGGAAAGAGGAGAGGTTTTACAGTGGATAATCCTTTTTGTCCTTGAAAAGCCTAAGAACCTTGTTGTTTATCTCTAAGGGTTTTTTTTCTATGGATTTATTCCTATTTCTACATATTCAAAAGTTCACTGGTAAAAGCCTAAAATCATATTGTTAGGATATTCTGTCCAATTATGACTAAGACATATAAGAGTATACAGACCTGGTAAGGTTTCCACAACGTGTAAAACATTATGAAAGTTTCTTTACATGTTTCATTTGAAACGCTGTCTTGCACAACCCTTGGATGCTAAGAATGTATGCGATTAAAGTTTAAACTTACACCCAGAACTCATTAATCTGCTTAGAGCTTCCCTCAGCAATATCAGTGAAAAGGTATGCACCAAACCTGATACAATTAACCTGATTATGTAAGTTTGGAGTATAATATCTCATTTAAAAGAGGGATGCACCTCCTTTTATATATCTGGGAACTCCAGAGGAGCCTTCCTTGGAGCCCTGTGACCCATCATGTCTGGGGCAGCACCTGCTCTCAGAAGGGGCATGCAGGGGCTGCCAGGGAGCTAGGTGCAACTCTAAAAATCATCTTTCAAATAATGTGACAGGATTGGGAATAGTTTCATTTACATGCACATTGTTTCAATAGCATGTGCTGTAGCTCTGCCAGCAGTGACAGGGTTCCCATTTGCTTGCTGTGCTAAGGAAGGATGAAAAGCAGTAGGTTCAGCACAGATCCCTGCCAACCCCTCTGAGGGCATCATGGCCAGGAAGGTACTGGTGATTCAGTGGGTGTTTGGCATCCTGCCTTAGAATGTTTTCAGCAAACCTCATACTGTTTGTATTGAGTGTGAAAACTCAAGTTATACAACATTAAAGTACACCTTCCTACCTAAGTGCCCTTCTAACCTTTTAGGAAAGAAATTAGATTGATTTGATATAGCTAATTTGTACTGTTACATGTCTCTTTATTGTTTTAAAGGTACTTACAAGTAGTTAATTTCAGTACCTGTTAAAAGAAAGTCCAATAATTGATGTTTGCTGGTTTGGGGGTATTTTTAAAAGTTTGGCCCTGTTTGTCTTTCTCTAGGCTTCTATAATGTCACAATCCTCCACAAATCTATGAAGGCTCCATCTGTGGCACAAACCAGAGCAGGGCAGGCTGGTGATTGGGATTGTTCAGAGCAGACTCCAGAGCAGATTTATGCTGGGGAGAACAGTTGGTCTCAAACTGAGCCATGAAGTTTTACAACTGGCAACCAAGGTCCAATGCCTGAGCTTTTTGCTTCTGTATAGAGAAGTATGCACGTACTGAAAATTACATTAACTTCTTTCAGGCTGCTTCAAACTCATTATCTCATTCCAGGCTATATATAGCACACCTGCCTTGTCCTCATAAAACAACAGCCAGAAGGGCACCACACAGGCCAGCTGCCTTGGCAAGTTGCCCACTGAGTAATTCCTGTCCCCATCAGCATGTCCCCAAGATATAAAGAGAATGTGGCAAGGGCAGAGAACTTTACCCATTGAGAATTTGCTGTCATTTCTGATCTGCAAAGATCTTTAAAATACTTTTTCTGCCTTGAAAACACGTTTTTGTGTAAAAAAATGCTTCAAACAGATAGAATTACAAGGTCACACATACCACAGCCTTTCAAATATGTAGTGTTTAGAAATCACCCTCTGAGACTTTGGCTCTGTGCCCATATGTAGGCATTTCTCAGACAACATGTTTGTCTGATCCCTCACAAGAGAGCAGACAGAAGTCAGGAAGCATCAGGTCAAGTATTTACTTCAACTCATAGCTTATAAGATCAGACAGGAATGTATTTCTTTCCAGACTTGCTGAGCACCCCTTGCATAGTGTCCCAGATGCTCCTGTGGCTCTCCTTCATGTCCAACTACTACTTTCAAGGTGGCTTTTGAGGGCTAAAGGAAGAATCCCCAGGACACAAAGCAGCAAGGTCTCCTGACATGAGCACATTAAAACAAAATAGCCCTGGTGTCCTCCGCTGTATGAGAGGTTTCAGACTGGAATAATGTGAGGGGTGTTCAAACTCACCCAGTACTACGCAGAAACATAGAGAATGAGCCAAGTGTCTCAGCTTCAGGTTTTACTTGACAAGATCTGGCAGCCTGTTTTTGCAAAAAGCTTGCTCTTGATCTGTCCATGGATTCTTTGGATCTGCTTCCCTCTAAAGGCCATTCAGTGAATTATTGCATTGTCCTGAATGTCAATCAAGTTTTAACATGAAATCGATTCTCAGATGTATTCCTTATCTGGAGAGGTGTTTGAGCTCGATGAAGGAGAGAAATAAATGCTTTCAGGGTTATTTCTTGTTGTAAGACATCTTAAAAGAAATAATGTAGCAGTAAAGGCAGAGATTTATATCAGCAAGCAGAGGTTTTCATGGTAAAATTCTATCTCAAAATGAGTGTCAAGCATGAATACTTTCGTAGTTCCTTATTGCACAGAAAAGTGAGCCACAAAAGTGAACTGGTTTGTCCCAAGAAGAAATTGGGATCATCCTTGTTCCCAATCCCATGCTCAGAGGGGCAAGTGGTTCTTTCCAGATGGGCTGAGGCATTTCACCTCTCAGGCATGGCTGCAGTATTGCTGCAGTTGCATGTGATCCCAGGTAAGGAGTTTTGTGGTGCTGTAGAGCTTGGGTAGACTGCTTCTTATATCTAAAGGTGAATTGCTCCTTCAGCTGAGGTGCTCAGATGTGTCATGAGACTGAGACCTTTAACTGAGATGTTGGACTTCCATTGAACTCAGTGGATAAAGAAAATCACAAACTGGAGTGGCATGCTAAGAAATTGGTCATTTTGCCTGCTTGGTTAAGGAAAAAAAAAAAAGACACATTTAAAGGATACCTGTTTGCTATTTGGGCAGGCCATGGGAAATAGGATAATCCCAAAGTATACTAGTAATCTGAGTAATAATCCTTGTCAGCCAGCATTGTTGCATGGCTTCAGCACTGTATAGGCATCTCTGTAAGGGTGGAGATCAAATTTTAGGTAAATGGAGAACATCTCTCCAGACCTCTCTGCAGAAGGAGCACAGGAAGTTACACTCCTGAATTAAATTGAATGAATGAGGGCCTGAAAGAAAGATTTATACAACTCAGAAGGGAATAATTAAGATATTTAAACACAGGACATCTTAAAAGTCCTTAAAATACCCGAAACTTTCTGCAGGCCTGGAAAAGATGCACATCCCCCAGTTAGGGCACTGGAAGGTGCTTTAGGACAATTAAAATGGCACTAGCCTTATATGCTTATGTACTTGAGTTGCTCCTTAGCTCTTTTTTTAGTTTACTGTAAGTGCCCTAACCAGAGAAGAAATTGTCCTTTGGGACTGCCTCTTCTCTCTGCAAACTACAAGAATCTGCACAACAAATTTGAGGCAAATCTTTTAGCTAAAGCTGGCTAAGCTGCATCCTGTCCTGATATAAAGATATATCTTTATCATCCTGCCCTGATATCAAGATATAAAGTAGTAATGGGGATCCTTAAATGTTTTAGCCCCTCCAGGTGTAATATGAATCCAGGCGGCTCCCAGCTATCTGGGGTTGGTTTTTAGAGACTAAAGTCTCCAGGTGCATTTGCCCACACTCACTGGGTCTTCACCAGGCCCTCCATCATCCTCACCATCATTGTCCACTCTATGTAATTTATTTCACTTACAGCATCTATTTTGGTGGCAATAAATTCATTTGACCAACACATAAACTGGCATGTGTTTCTGAGGACAGCAGGCTCCACAGATCAGCTTTGCCAATAGACAGCACATTTTTTTTATCTTCAACCTGATCCTAAATACAGTGTTAGTGTTTCTTAAGACAGCTCACCTCTCTGTTATGTAACCATGCAGCCTCTCCTGCAATATTCTGCTCAGTGCCTGCTGTAAACAAGAGTGCTGCCACACTCCTCACTCTCTCCAAGGTCAGCCCCAAACTATGAAGCTTGTGCAGTTGCCATTGCAAGGCGCAGATGTGAAAAACAAAATTAAATGATATGAGGAGAACAAATGCTTTCATGTACTCAAAAGCACCACCAACCCGGTCCCTTACTGTGATTCACATTTAGTTCTCCTGAAAGGCTGAAAATTTAATAGTATCTGGAGAACTGAAACTTGGCAAGTCAAATAAACTCATTCTGCAGTTCCAAATAATACCAGAGGAGGTTGTTGTGTTCCATCAAGGGGATTGGGTAAATCTACAGGGAAAAATGAGCACATGTAACAAATCAATACCATATTGGTTCATTTTTTTTATAAAGGCAGGGGAAAAGTGGCAGGACATCTCCCATATACACAGGTCTCTAACCTGCAAGAGTGAAGATTTAGCTCCTGCCCAGGAAAAAAAATGTTCTACTGAATGTCACCGGGAATGGAACTTGCCCTAGGAAGGACAGCTTTATAGGACATTGTGAGAGGGAAGCAGATGGCCATTTATGCTGTTGCCAGCACATTTGCTCCTGTGTCCCCCCGTCTCGTCAAAGTAGGAATGGATCTACACATCCAAAAATCTCCTGCAGTAATTTATAGTTGTGGGGCAGTGGAGATATGTGAATCCTCAAAGAAGAAAACACTGTTCCTTTAAATATAAGGTGCACTCTTAGAGAGACCATTTAATTTGCTCCATAACATCCGAAACTCTTCAACAGAACACAGAGATAGCTGAGGCAACTAAAAGAGAAAAAAAAAATCAAGGGTAAGTAGGCAAGGTAAAGTTGAATGAGTCCATAAAGGGGGAAAAAGTGATCCATTTCTTACTTCAGCCTGTGAAAAAGAAAAAAAATATAATGCAAGTAAACAAAAGCAATGGCAGAAGATTAAAGTGTGGCAAAGGATGTCAGGTAGGAAGTTAAGCAGGTGGAAAATCTCTCCCTCCCCCACAGAGATGCCATGAAGTACAAAAGAATACATCAGATAACTCAGCTGAAAAGCATCATCATGGTTTGACCAACACATGCTGAGGTCTACTCACATGGCAAATTTGTGGTAGACCTTGCCTGGGAAAAGAATTATTTTTAGGACAAAATCATTCACACTGGATCTTCCCTACCACTCCCACAAATGCCAAAGAAAAGAACAGAACAGACATTTCCATAAAGATCACTTTGGATAGAATACATTGCCTCAAAAAATTCCCACCGACTCCTCCCATTCCACACTCTAAAATGTTGCAGTCTTGTAACAAGAACAGATCCAGAGCTACTCCCAGTGGGCACCTTAGAAGTCCATGTTAATTAGCTGCCAGCTCTGCAAGTGCCAAGCAGTGAAGTTCTCCCTCACCCACCTCCCTCACCACCTGCCAAGCATCAGAGCAGCGCAGTAGCACAGAGCAGAGCAGCAGCATCCCAACAGCTCTCCCTCCCAGGGGTAGTAAATGATTCAATGAACAAGATCTGCCTGAATAGATACCTGAAGAGATGCCTGTAATTCAGTTGAGGGCAGTAAGAGGGCATGCCAAGGCAAACACATTCCGGGTGACTTGCAACACGGTGTGAAATTTCACCCCATCATAAATAATGCAGTAAATGTGAATGTTGCATTTCCCAAGGTACTGGTAAGACACAACCTTTCCCTAAAGGGCAGACATGAAGGAAATGTATCACTGCTGCTCCTTAGCCCTGAAAGGTGGATCTGATGGATTCCTGCAGCAAGGATGACAATGCTATCCATTCATCCCACCTGCTGCCTCTGGGGTAAAGAAGGATGCTTCAAAAGCCTTGCACTCTGTCTCTCAGGGCACACATAGTACATAAATACCTGGGAAGACAATGAACAAAGTTGTATGCCTTCCTCTTTCCTGATGTGACCTTTTCACTGTGTTCTAGCTGTCCACAGTGTGATAACTTGATTTCACCACAATTTGAGGCCATACCCTCCCATGTGCATGAAAGTTAACCCACTTGGTATGACAAAAGCAGAATTTTTTGTTTGTGTCTGTACCTTATTTGTTCAACCGTTCATGGATAAAACAGGCATCATCTAAGAAGAGAGAAATCCTTCCCAAGTGTGACCACTGGGCCTGTTCACAGACAGGAGATGACACAGACAGTTGGCAAATTGTGGGTACTGTGTGCAGTTCATCACTGGTCTAGAAAGTTGCTTTTCCAGAGATGCACAGCTGGTCACTCCTTTCAACAGCGCTAACTCTTGTATTGAGCAACATTTAGAAGGTGGAGCTCACATCACTAATTTTAGAAGTCTAAAGAGGGTGTCTAAGGTAATCATCTCAAAGCTCTTCTGCAATAAGTGAAAGGAGACAACTCCAGAGAAATATGTATGAGGTCAATGAACTGGATCATCCACTGGAAGTGTCCGTCTACCAGACATAGAGTTTAGAGTCAGTGGCTTAGGCTTAGGCTAAATCCGAAACTTGAGACAACTGTGTTAAGATAGACAAATCCCATTCAAAATAAGTAAATGGCTCAGGCTTGTGGTTCATAGGTAAGACCCATGTTTGTAATACAAATCCCTCACGGATTCCTCCCTATCCATAGCTGTGTTATTGAAGAGTAAATCTTTCTTATAAAATGACCATTTCTCTTACTTTGCTGTGCCTTCCTACCTTCATGCCAGAACACTCCTAAGAGCTGAGAGGCTCTTCCTCAGGCCTTGCTACTTCTCCTCACACCTGTTTTCCCTGCCCATAGGCAGCATATTCTGAAGTGCCAGACAATTCCATATCTCTCAGATCCACAGAAGACAGATTTATTTCCTCCAGGTTTGTTTGAGACAGGTTTGTTTCTCTCTTCTCCTTTCTCACTTTTTTCACTGTCCACTCCTGTTGCAGGCTGTGCATCCCCATGCTTTCCTGTTGCTTGCATGGAATATCAAAGTGTCAACAGAACTATTCCTCTGTCACTCTGCAGGGTTTGGGAACTCATGGGAAATTCAGTCCCCAAAGAACAGATTTTTCCCATCCTTAGAAAGCCTACAGGCCCTGCTGCTGTGAGACCTCGATATCAAAATGTGTTCAGTTCCAAGATCATCTGTAGTGCAGGAAGCCATGCTGCCTTTCAAGCTGTCAGGAGATGGGACCCATCACTAATTCACACAGGCATGACTGGGAGTGGGGAGCAGTCAAGGCTCCCTGGGTGTGGAGCATGGCCAGATCTACAAGCTCTCCATTTCAGGGGAACAAATTATGTTTCTGGGGGTAGTTGGGGTCTGCTGGAGCTCTGGACTGGACTCAGTCCATCACACATGGTTACTGCACTACCCAACACAGAGCAGGAGCTGCATATAGAACTCCAGGTGTTCACTAATGGAAAAACTTTGAGTATATCTATAGTCAACTATTCTGTGTAGTTGTGGGTAAGAGCAACTGAGACCCAGCTGTCTCTTTGTGGAATGGCAGAAGGGTTGGACTAAATGTTTATATATGTTATAAAGTGTTAGTCCTTTTCCCCAGAAGAAGTGGGTCTACATCTTTTCATATCGATGTGCTGCCCCATTGCTCCTCCCTTTTCAAGGACAGTAAGCAAGGGTAATACCTGACAGCTCAGCAGAGCAAGGCTGGCTGTCAGTACCATGACTGACTTGATCCTGCTTTATCCAAGCTGGGGAGAAGAACTGGCCTGAAGAACAGCTCATTTCACAAAACAGATCTCATTTCTTATTCCTGGCAAAGTGCCTTTTCTTTCTCAGAATGCCTGGAGGGAACTGATTATTTTGCTGATCCTTTTCACACCCTTGGCTAAGACTGCCAAAGATGTTGTGACCAGGGTCTGTCAGCAGTGCAAAGAGTAGTTTGTGATATTTGCAAATTTAACACAGTAAATCCATCTGATAATGTGTTTTATTTGCTATTTGCTTACTGATACCCAGCCAGGATCCAGTGAGATTCTGAGTGATCACACACCTCCAGCGTGTGACCATGTCATATCAGTGGAAAGCAGATGCCCTGCAAACACTTCTGCTGAGAGTGTACAGACTCATTATATCAGACTCTGGTAACTACCTGCTCAATTTTACTGTATCCTGCTTAAATCAGAAGATTGGAAGAAGTGTCATTCAGCTGAATTTGATGAGACAACTCAGAGACAGGAATGTCCACATCCCACCTGGAAAGCTGTCCACATTCCTTTCACTCCACTTTTTACACACTTCAAGTTTCAGACAATTAATCTCTCATTTAGAGGGTAAACTATCAGCTCTCTCTTTTTTGATAGCCAAAATTACCATTCTTCCAAAGTCAGAGACTCTAGGACCAACCATTTCTTTCCCTTGCATTATCCACCTGCCACATTTGCTTGTTCAGGGAGATAAGGTGTGTGATGTAACCCTGAAAAGAGCTTTTTCTTTTTACAAGTGAAATAATAGTTGCTGTTTGCTTTCCTGTGACTGGGTAGAGGATCTGATTGTGAACTCAGAGCTGCATAGATCTTAACACTAATCGAGGAATGCCACTACAAAAATGCCATAGTGGAGCTTGTATTCAGGCTTTCCATGTTGTTTTGTGTTCTGGATTTTCCAGGTGAATACATCCCAATGGAAATTTTAAAAATAATAAAAAACTTTATTTCCTTTGAGCTTTAGTGTATTCAGTTGGAAATTATATTTCACAAGAGGCCACAGTCTGATTATTAACTTTGGCAGCAGGTAAATTCACAAACCAAGAGTCATGTGTGCCAGTACTCGTAAGTGATCAGAAATTAAAGATTAGTCAGCATATAAAAACTCTGCTGTAGGACAATGAGGAGATAACTTCACTGTAACTATGTCCCTTTTCCATGTTTTATATGCACCAAACATATTTTCCAGTAGAGGGTGCAAAATTCATCTCCAGCAATACAAAAGCACTGCCTTCCTGCCAGCCTGTATTTGTGAATGACAAAACCCTTTCAGGTTGTAAATATCTCCGTTTGTAAATATGGGATTTGACACTAAAATATTTGACAGTATAAAATCTCATCCCATGACTTTTGTAATATAGATGACTCCATAAGAATCTGCCCATTTTGCTTCCTTTTACAGTCAATAAAATGAATTAGGCACTCAGGGACACAGTTCTCCCATTTCACCTTGTATTTATCATGTGAGTAGCTCTGCAGACCCCTTTGACTATGGAACATGGAGCTCTGGTGACTAGCCCAGATGTGGACATCTGTGCTTTGGCCATCTGAGTTAAACAGAATCCCACCTCTTGCATTTGCCAGGAAATGCTCTACAGTGACAGCGTGGAACAGGGCTACCTATATTGTGCTTATTGCCAAACACCACTTGTCATATTGCATCATATTCACTTCAAATGTAAAGGAACTTGTGGGAAGCTCTAATTACTTTGTTTGTGGGGCTACCATCAGTGTTGCAATACAGAGCAGAATGAAGGCTCATTTGCAGAGGCATTGAAGTAGTCTTGGCTGGCAAGGAAAGGGAGAGGAAGAGAGTTGTCACTGTGTTTAGACCACATTGTTAGTGATGGCAGCTGTCACACAGATCGATAACTCTCTTTATTCAAGTGTCATCAATCCCTGTTACCACTTCACATGGCCTTAGTCAGTGATCTTTAAACTTCACAGACCAGTGGATCTTGAGGAAGGGTTTGAAAGCCTGAAGTAAATCCTTCATGCTAAGCTTTCCTCATCATTGTTCACATGAAAATGAGCAAGCATGGATCATTATTCAAAATAATGACTCATTTCAAAGATACAAATGCTGTGGAGATTGTATCACCTCCACTGGATATGATACAATCTTCAAACATAGCTCTTCTGTGATTTCTGCACTCCCAAGGAGTTTCTTTCAGCTCAAAGACATAACCAGGACCCTTAAGCATATATGAAACAGTCATGACACTAAAACTCTTCAGTTAATGTGTCTCTGCATGCTCAGGTGCAAAGCCAGTGTCACATTTCTAGCCATGGCTCAGCCAGATGGGGAGGTTACACAGTGTGCCCTCTGTGGTGTCAGCAGACAAAAGTGGGCAAAATTTTGCATTTCTCTGGAGTCTCTGGTCTGAAAATTGCTTCCTAGGCACAAAGGCATCTCACCCTCACTCCCAGCACGCAGGGATAGCTACTCTAGTAGTATTGTCTTAATTTCAGAAGCAACAAGAGCCTAAAAAAATACATGAGCATACTAATACAGAAGGCAAGGTCAACCCTTACCACCACCATTTACAGATCCTTTCTGACATGGGCATCAGAAAGTGGTTTAGGAGCTGGAGAAACAGCACTCACAGATGCTTCACACCTTCAATAAAATACTCCAATATTAAGAATGTAAATCCCTCACTGATTTACCTCTTCTGGTGTTGATCCTTCACTGCTATAACAACAACAACAACAACAACAACAACAACAACAACAACAACAACAACAACAATAATAATAATAATGAAAAGCCACCAGAATGAGCTCATAATCGTAGAATCACAGACTATTCTGAGTTGGAAGGGACCTATTAGGATCATCAAGTCCAGCTCCTGGCCCTGCACAGCACCATCCCCAAGAGTCACATCATGCGCCTGAGAGCATTGTCCAAATACTTCTTGAGCTCTGTCAGGCTGGTGCTGAGACCACTTCCCTGGGGACCCTGTTCCAGGGCCCAAACACCCTCTGGATGAAGAATATTTCCTGATATCCAACCTAAACTTCCCCTGACTCTGCTTCATGTCATTCCCTTGGGTCCTGTCTCTGGTCATGAGAGAGATCATTACCTGCTCCTCCACTTCCCCTTGTGAAGAAAGTACTATTGGCAGTTAGTTTTTTATGCGAACCATTTAGGGAGCTGGTCATGAGCAGACATAATTTAAATAAGACTGCAAATCTCTGGATGCACTGTGTGGAAATAATTGTGTGAACCAGTGCCTGGCTGTCTGAAGGGAGACACAAGGCAGAGCAGGACTAGAGCTCATTGACATAGCCTGGCAATTTCATCCTTCTAATAGAAAATCTGGCAAGCTCTACTGATGAGTACAAATTACTCCAAAACTAATTGCATGAGAGGGTGATTATACAGGGCCACCATCATAACTCTGGGTATTCCCAAGCTTGCAAATATTTTGGGACAATAGAGACAAGTCACTGAAGGTGATGGAACACTAAAGTGAAAAGTATTGTGTTGCAACAGTGCAGAGCATGCCCACAGAAGTGCTCAGTGCTAAACAGTATGCTCAGTGACTCTCTGAGGATCAGCAACAGCTTAAGATGGCTTATCTCGCCAGGCGTGAATGCAGCCATACAAGAAAAAAAGTGAAATCAGCATCAAATGCTGTAAGTTATCAGGGAAAAAAAACTCAGAAACACCTCTCAGTTCAATACTACTGCTGCCCTATCAAAAACAAATGGACATGACTCAAGTACTTTACTTCCCTATTGCAAAAAAGCTTAGCTGTTGCACAAACAAACCAACGCAGAACGCCATCCTTTGTTGTAAACTGCTGTTTGAGTGGAGCTGAGGAATGATAGGCACCTGAGATTCACAACCAGCTCATTTGGGAGCTCTTCTGTCACGGATTACACACTAAAGCCAGTTCTAAACCCAGACAGTGTAAAAGAAAAAAAAAAGGATGAAAAGCAAAATCCTAATGAAACTATTGTCCTGGTAGGCATTTTTAGGCCCGCAAAGCAGAGCTACAAAGAAATTACAAAGGAAGTACCTCTCTGTTTTGTAAGTAAATCTAGATAATTCCTGATAAGGCTAATGAACAGCTGTAATTATTACATGCCCTTCCCACTTCTAGTAATGAATTATCCTAGGGATATATGGGCAGTGTGCAGTAGTATGTAAGAATATCAATTGCAGAAGAAATTCTGTGGATAAAAAGAGGCTCTGTCATAGACACCATTTGCAGTGCCCTATGATAGATTTCTGTAAGGAAAGGGAAAAGAACATTTTCATCTGCTAAGGGGAGGGCTGGCATGTGTGCTGGGTTGTTTCAGTCTCCTCTACTTATCCTAAACCATTAGTCCTCTCTTGCTGTTTTATGAATGGGTTTCATCAGTTTGTAATGGTAATGCTTACTTATGGAGATGTGTATGTGTTTAATGTCATTAAGAAAACATGAAACTGTGGTTGGTGGGGTTGTTGCCAAATAATTTTTCTCCCATATCTAGGAAATAATGGTTTTAATAAGAGCCTGATGTATTCTGAGACATAGTGTAAGGCAGGGATATATAAAATTATTTGTATCACATCCTTTCAATATAAATTAATAAATATGTATATGAGTGTTCCTGTTTGCTGTGTTCTAACACATGAAAGATTTTCTTTGTGAAAGATCAGTGGTTGGTATTTCAGCCTTCTTGAAAACCTGCAGAGCAAATTCTGCTCCCAGGGGTGTGCATCCTAGACTAATGGCTTTATTTTATTTACTTGTCCATATTAATATATTCAATGATGCCTGTGCCATGTAAAGAACTTGTGATAATTTCTTGGCATGATGAGTTTGTGGCATAAATCATTCCCATAAGTGCAGTGCCAAGCTTTGATGTACTCGAGAGAAGGCTTCTTTCACTGAGTTCAAAGTTCAGAAGTTCAAAGGCATTTCTGATTAGAAATTAACCTAACACTTTCCAAATGAGAAGGGAACGACCTATTCCATGCCTGAAGAACTTGGCAGAGGCCATTCCCACAAGCCAACAGACCACCAGCGTGCTGAGAAATGTCTCACAGAAGAGAGGCTGAGTTCAGGGGCAGCACAGACAGGAGAGTAACCTCTTACAGTCCTGCCTTGGAAAACAGACCCCCTTGACTTCTCCAAGCCTTGTTTGGAGAGCAAGCCTGCAACACAAGCTGTTACATGCCTTATTTACAGTGCTCTGCATCTCTCCAACCACATGGTAGATATTGATCTGAGTATCCAGAAGGATGCCCACCCTTGGGGCACCACACCAGTCCAAGGGAGTTCAAGCAAATCTAACCTTCCTGTCTTTTCTTGTGTGGCATGGAAACCCCTAAGCTGACAGACAGAGGCAGCGGGTTAATCACTGAAATGCATCTGGGCAAGGAGTCTCTCAGCTGACAGGCATGCATCCAAGGATGCTGCTGCTCCCTGCCAAAAGCCAGGAAACACACTGGCACTTGTGAGGCTCTTGGGGCAACTGGGCAGCTTCTGCTTGCACAAGACACTTCCTGTGGGAGCCACTGCTGAAGATGTGAGAGGGGCAGAGGGATGAGGGCTCCAAACCCAAGATGCCCATCTGTTGAGCCACTCATGCTGTGATTCACTGGGATGAGAACAGGCAACCAATGTGTACAAGTTAGGTGGAAGGCCTTGAAGAACCCAGGATAATATTGGGCTGCTGGAGTGGGTGAGCAGAGGCTGCTCAGTCAGCCCTCCAGGAGTGAGATTTGCTGGAAAAACACAAGAATTAACTTCTGATGAACACAGGGGAGGATTGCACTTTTCCTTTGATTTAACTGTGGTTTTTCATTTCTGTACTTTAAACTCAGTCCTCAAAACCCATCATGTTTTCCATTTCTCTGGTCACCCTGCACAGAGCTGGGGAATGACCTGTGCCCGAGGCTGGCAGCCTGCGGCCACCATGCCCACAGAAGTGGTGGATTGACATACATGGAGCCTGCAGGCAGGAGAGAGGCACTCGAGCTTTTGGTCATGTTTAAGCCACCCTCAGTCTGCAGAAATGTGCAGCACTGGGGCTTGTGCTGCCAGAGTTGGAGAACAGTTGTGGTGGAGGTGGATAAAACCTCCTGTAAAGAATGGGCAGGCAAAGGGCTTGGAGCAAGCTCCAGGGCATACACCTGCTCAACGAGGATCCCAGCCTGAGCTTAGATCCTGTTTGGGATGGGAGGAAAATTGAGACTTGTTCAGGCATGTGATCCCAAAATCAATATTTTCACAGCTCAGGGCATGTGACGTGTCACTGGAAGGTGCCTGGTGAGGACAATGGCTGGCACAGAGCTGCAGCTCCACACAGCTCCAGTCCTGAGCAGCCTGCACACAGGCATCTCTGAGCCGCTGCCTACAGCCCATGCCCCCAGCTTTCCTTTACAGACAGGAAACTTCCTCACATAAAACTGCACACTTTCCTGAGGTGTCCTGGATTTAATGGGACTGGAGGGGATAGAGTGGGATTTCTGGCTGGCAATAGAATTTCATGCATTTTTATGTTTGCATTTCATTCTAAAGCACAGAACTTCACACTAACAGTATATTCAGCAATTGCACAAGCACTTCCTCCAGCTAAATTGTAATGTTTGTGTCCAGTTCTCTAATGGACACAGTAAGCCTGTAGCTTTTGTATGCCATGTCCTAACTCTGTCTTACAAAATCAGGTTTTTCTTGTATGTATTTAGAAAAGTTAACAATTCCCAGGATACCACATGAACAAAATGCTCTGGGCCATCTTTCCAAATAAATCCTTAATCCTCAGACATCACTGAAAGTAATTTTTTTCAATAGTGTGCAATCCAGTAGAAAAACAAAGAGCAGTCATTAAAGAAAATCAAACACACTGGTGTCTCCAGTCTCAATGTTTGGCATCCGCTGGCATTTCTATTTTGCCAGTATTTGTCAAGCAATTGACAATCAAAATCCACCATTTTGTCACCCAGAGACTTCTAAAACATGAATTTGCTGTTGAAAGATTTTCTGATTCCCGTCCACATAAAATAATTACAGCAAACACTAGAAAAGAAAAGGAAACCGAACTTTCCCAGAGCTAGAACCAAGTAAAGAGATTTCTGCATTATCCCATTGTCTTCCACTATGTAACTTTTTAGAAAATAAAAAGTGCAGTGCAATATTTAAATCCATATAATACCGCCAAAATCAGAAACATGTTCAGTTTCCCACCTTACAAACTGCAACTTAAGTTAAAGCTGTTTAAGAATTTCTCCTTTTCTAAAAGCAAAAATGCATTTCTGATATAAAAAAAGACATTTTACATAGTGTTAATAATGAATTTTCAAAAGTGATTCTGCCCTTCTTCACCTGGCTTGCAGCTAAAGTGAACTAAAAAGCTGCAATGAGTACATAAATGAGCCACTGAAATAAACAATCAGCTGAGAAAAGACACTTGAATAAAGAGGAAAACAAAGAGGAAAACAGAAGAAAACCCCACAGTGCATACCTGGATCTCTATTATCAGTGGAAAATGCTTTATTTCTTTGCAAGGGCAATGGCAAGGTAGAACTACTGCAATGTAATGGAAGAAAAATACTTTCCGTATGGGACCATGAAAGCATTAACATAACAGGCAAAGCACATTATGTCCTGCCCTTGGCAAATGTCTTGCTGGCTACTCTGGACTGTGACCCAGCAAAAATAAGCAGTCCAAATGAATTTTCTCCTAGGTAATATACTGCTTCATTTACTACACGCAGTAGTGGACTGTTTCCTCAAGAGTCAGCATGGAGGCTGGCCAAACACTGCACTGAAGAAACGGGAAAAACATGGTGATGCACACAGATTGCACACAAAAATGAGCTGAAGGGTTGCTTGGTACATTAAAAAACTTCCAAGTTCATTTGATCCAGCCAATTGGGAAGACAAGGGGAACTTGATCATGTCCCCCAGCACAAACACACTGACATTGACACCTATGTTTTAAGATGTTTGGGGTTTTTTTTCCTCCTCATATCTCATTACTGCCACTTTTATTTGTAATTTCTTAAGATCAGAAAATTTAAATTGGATTTTAAATCTGTCCTCTTTATCCAAGAGCCTCTACACCTGGAGGCAACCCCCCCTTTCACTAGAGGGTTTTACCCACTTCTCTTTGAAATACACACACCACGTCAGAAACCAAATCAATCCAGAAGGATCAAAAGGAGCAGTATTGATGATGGATCAAATGAACACTAATCACAACCGGTTTATTGATTTTTGAATCTGTCACATATTATTTCCTTATCCCCTTTGTTTCTGAATTGCTTGAGCATGTTGATCTAAGACAGCTTTTAACTCTGTTTTGTCACCGTGACCTTTTTTGATCCCAGTCCATTTGCTCTGAAATTAATTACACTGCAGAAGCTGCTTTGCTCCAGGTTGTGGTTTTCAGGTTCTCAGTTAAATTAAATCTTTCTATGCCACAAGCTGGGACAATTGGTGCTTGACGAACAGTGGGGCCAGAGACAGCAAACCACAACACCCTCTTCATGGCACAACCATTCCCTGAGTAAAAAAGGAGCCCCTGTGGGAGCTGGGGTGATGAACCAGAGGAAGGCATGTGGAAGAGCTTCCTTGCAGAGAGAGATGCTGGTGGGAAGGTATAAGGCAGAAACTCACCTTCTCCTGTCTCCCCTTCCTTCAAATTGGAAACTGGGACAAATGCATGGTGAGGGCCAGGCTACACCTAAGCAGGGCTAGGTAAAGTGCACGGTGTAAATGATCACCTCACTCATGCTCTGCTGCAGTTTATTTCTGCCTCCTCCAGGGCCCTTGCCAGTCACCTCACATCTCCTCAACCACTCTCTCCAGTTGCTGCCACCCCCTGTCATCTGAAGCACACACTGAACATCTTTGCTCCTGCATCCACTTGGGAAATGAGTCCCTCTTTTCCAGGAGATCATCTCTTCTTTTCATCCCTGCTCTGCTGTCTCAGGAAGGGTATTACACTGGCAGAGCTAAAGGTCTCTGTGGCACATGCCTCTCTTGGGGTTTTCTCTAGCATGTCCAGAGGCATCCTACAAAAATAAATTTAAAAAGAGGATGAACATGGAAAATTTCCTTATGTGTAAACAGCTGAAAAAGTAGTTAAATGCACTGCTGTTATGAACTGAAATGCACCTATCTGTGAAAAGAAGATTCCAGCATGTGCACTAAATAACAGGGTAGCAGGAACCACATGGAATCATGTTCTGGGCATAACATATAATCTATGATCATTAGTGCACCTGGGTGCCACTTAGAGCTATAATAAGTCAAATGCAGCCCAGCGCTCCTCCATCTGCTCCAGCGAGGTAACAAAATCACAGGGTAATAAAGTCAGGTCAGGAGGGACCTCCAGGGGTCATCTAGTCCAAAACACATCTGATCAGATGGGCTGGCTCAGGGCCATGACCAGTTAAGTCTTGAGCACCTCCAAGGAGGGAGATGTCCCTCTGGGCAGCCTGCTCCCACTGCTTGACCATCCTCTGGAAACTGACTTATTCCTAATACCTAAAGAGTATTTCTTGCCTTCCAACTCGTGCCCTTTGTCCTGTTGCTGTGCTCCCCTCAGAAGGTCAGCTCCTGCTTGTGCGTGTCCTCTGGCTGGGAGCTATCCTGGTGCCTGTGAAAAATGACAGACTGCTCCTGCCCAGATCTACCAGGTGCTCAGGAAACAGCAGAAACCAGCTGTGGCACACGAGGGCAGAAGTCATGCTTGGTGGGAAAGCGTTCCCACTGCAGGGACACCAATATCCAAACACTGTCCTGCTACTCAGACACTGGTCAGGACTCACTGACCAGTGACACTCAACTTCTTTGGCTCACTGGCAAGAATCACTTCTGAACCCCAACTGCTCTGGAAAACCATTTGCCTCTCTGCCTGCCACCTCAGTTAAATCCTTTTAAATTCCATTAGATACAAGATTCTTTTGTTTTAAAAACTTTCTAAAATTTTGCAAACTTTCTAAATTGCATTACATAGGGCTACATGTTCTTAAAATCTTTCTGGAGGTTTCCTGCCTTTCCACAGCAACCCGCCTGTGCTTAGCAAAACTTAATTTGATGTGGCGGCCACTTCTGACAGACAAGAGCTGCACCTGTGCTGTTGGCCAGCAGGAATGCACCTCCAGGAAAGTAGGAGATGCACTTCTTCACATTTCCTGCTGCGGTTGTTAAACAGGTTATATCTATTTTTAAAAGATTGTATTACAAACTTTCAGGGAACAACACAGGCTTTTCTCAACAAAATTAAGGCAAGCTGAAAAAAAAAGAAAGAAACAAAGAAACAAAGCATTAATCACAGTGTCAAGAAACAAAGTCGGTAATGTCCAAATGCACTGAACAGAGAGAGGGAGAGGGGAAAGTTTATGGCTTGAGGAATGCAATTTTTCACTCCTTTAAAATGCTCTGGATTGTCAGTTCCTATTAATTTTTTACTTTTTGTTATGTAATATATGAACTGCATAGCTAAAAATCATTCTTGTCCTGGCAGTTTACAAAAGACATGCAGTAATTTAATTTAATTCCTTTTTCCACCACTTAAGAAAAACAACGATAGCACCCCCAGTGAGGACTGGTGATTATTAACTGATGTTCCCAGTCTGATGGATTTTTTTTTTTTTTGCAAACATTCTTTTGTTTGCTCTCTTTTGAGGAAGAGGATCTGGTTGCTCATTTTTTAGGCAGCACTTTGTTCTGCACAATGCAGAGCACTGTGCAAGCTCCTCACTTACCGTTGTGGTAATCTCCTCTAATGTACATGCCAGTTTGGGGAGCCCTCCCCAGATCTAACACTGCCAACAGACCCAGGTGTTGACACTCTTATAAGCCTGTCAATGTTCCCCATATCTGCCTTACTTTTTCAATATTCAGACTCTCAGGAAAACCCTAGCAGACAAGGAAGCTGTCCTTCAACCGAAAAAAATAAAGCTGGGACTTTTTCCTTTTGCACAAGTGCTCTAGGCACCCTGGAAATCATAACATGGCAAAGCCAGGAAAGAGTCTCCAGTTGCCCAACCTATGCATGGTAAAATTACAAGAAAAATTACTCTGGGACAAAGGCATGACGACCCTAGCCTGCTTATCCTGGCTGCAGAACAAACGCTGTTGTCATCCAGTGTTTAACTTATGAGGCAATAATGATTACTTGTAATTTTGAGCCTGCAAGAGCTAAAATAATATCCTGTATTTCAGACTTGAGAGCAAAACTGTCTCTGAAGGGTTCTTCTGTACATGGCAACATAATAAACGTTTGTACTTTATAAAAATTCAACTATTTATTAATATTCCAGCCTGATTTGTAAAATGTATGTAGTTACAAAAACCTCAGTAGGCTGGGGTTGGTCTCTGCTGACTGGATGCTAGCCAGTGTTATTCCAATCTACAAGAAGGATATGAAGGAAGGCCCAGGGAACTACAGACCTGTTAGTCTAACTTTAGTTCCTGGAAAAGTTGCAGAGAAGATCACACTGGGTACTGTCAAAAGGCATTTAAAGAACAATGCAATCCCCAGGCACAGTCAACACGGGCTCACAAAGGGAAAATCCTGTTTAACTAATTTCATATCCTTCTATTATAAGGTCACCCACCTGGTGGATGAAGGGAAAGTGGGGGATGGAGTTTTTCTGGATTTAAGTCAGGGGTTTCATACTGTCCCTTACTGCATCCTTCCATACAAGTTGTCCAGCTGTGGGATGAATGGATTCATGGTGTGCTGGCTGAAGGACAAAGTCCAAAGTGTTGTAGTGGGGCTACATCTGAATGGTCAGTGGTCACCAGTGGTGTTCCTCACACCTCATTCCTGGGGGCCAGATCTGTTCCATATCAGCAATCTGGATGCAGGACTTGAACACACTATTAGCTGATGACACCAGCCCGGGAGGTGCTGTGGGGGACAAAAGGTTTTGCAGAGTGATATCAATGCATTGGAGCACTAGGCAATGATTAATGGGATTAAATGTAACAAGTCCATATGCTGGTTTCTGTACCTAGGACAGAGTGGGAATAAGTACAAACTGGGAGAGGAGCAGCTGGAGAGGGATCTGGGGGTGCTGGTCGGCAGCAGGATCAGTGTGAGTCAGCCAAATGTCCTGGCAGCCAGGAGGGCAAATCCCTTCCTGGGGCGCATAAAACAGAGCATCACCAGCCTGTCAAGAGAGGGGATCATCCCTTTCTCTTTAACACTGCTGCAGCCTCTGCCGGAGTGCTGTGTGCAGTGCTAGGTCCACAATTTAAGACAGATGTTGAGGTCTTTGAATGCATCGATAGGAGGACAGCAGCTGGTGAGAGGCTGGAAATCATGTCCTGTGAGGAGTGTCTGGGTTCTCTGGGCTTGTCTTGTTTGGAGAAAAGGAGGCTGAGGCGTGATCTCATTGCTCGTTGCAGCTTCCTGAGGAGGGGAAGTTGATCTCCTCTCTCTGGAATCCAGCAATAGGATGCATGGGAATGGTTCAAAGCTGTGCCATGGAAGATTCAGACTGGACATTATGAAAAGCATTTCTTTACTGAGAGCATGGTCAAACCCTGGAAGAGACTTCCTAGAGAGGTGGTTGATGCCCCAAACCCATCAGTGTTTAAGAGGTATTTGGACAAACCTTTAGTAACATGCTTAAACTTTGGGTCAGTTCTGAAGTGTAAGGCAGCTGGACTAGATGATCAACACAGGTCCCTTCCAAATGAAATAGCCTATTCTAATATTTTTCCCCTAAATGCCATTTTTATGCCCAAGAGTCAATGAAACTTGCCACAAAAAATGAACCACAAGGGTTGTTTTTCTTAAAAAAGACATGAGAACTTTTCTTAAGTCCAAGGGAATAAACCCCATACTCAGTCAAATGACCCAGCACAAAACTGTGCTGTCGTATTGACATGATCAACTTATGAACAGAAGAAAACAGAAATCAGTCCCACAGCGGCCTGAGGAACTTTCAAAAACTTCCCAAGTCATTACTTGTCCCAAAACACAGGAACAAAAAAACCCCCAAAAACGCAATGCTACAAAAAGGCAAAACAAAGACTGAATCTTTTGCTCTACTACATAAAATATAAATAGCTAAGAAAGCCAAGTAAGCAAATCCAACACCAGAGCTATGGTGGCAGGAAGACAGAGGTTGAAGAGAGATATAGAAATGTCTTCATATGGATGTTAAAGCTCCCACCACATCAACAGGCCACAGTTGGAAAACTGGAAGATGCAGGGGTTAAGCTGATGGTAAAGGGACTTGCAGTTGCACAAGAGAAAGGAGCTGAAAAAAATATACAGGGGAGAAAGACAGCCTCCCAGATGAATGCTTTCCAATGTCTTATCCTTACGGATTCTGGCCAGCATGAAGAAAATGTCACCATGGAAGAGTATCTTCTTGCAAATTCCCTTACTCCAGCCTGGGAGGAATGCTCAGCTGTGCACTATGTCATTTGGGGTTTATATCACCAAAGCTGAGATCAGAAGTGCAACATCTTGCTCTGATTTTAGATGAGAAAGATGGTAACAACTGGACTAGTAACATAAAACATCCTCAGAAGCAACAGTGTCAGGAGATGAAAGGAGGAACCTTTCCCTGAAGCCAAAGCAAGTCTGGTTCTCCTGTACACTCCCAGCACTTCCCAGCATTCTGGATAAAACAGGGCTTACAAGGGAGTGAACATATAAATTAGCTGTGCTTGAAGGGTTCTTATGGGCAGGCAGAGAGTGGGTTTGAGGTTGAAATAATTTCATTTGTCCTAAGCCACCGGCATGGGCTCGCCCTGAAGTGCCTGGCAGCAGACAGGTGGCTCTCAGAGAGATGTGGATCCACGCTGTACATGGCAGCCAAGTCTGGCTCTGTTGAAAGCAGCACGGCCTGGGACAGCACAAATGGTTGTTGGACATCACAGCCAGAGGCCACAGCAGGGTCAGCAGAACTGCCCACCCTCAGCAGAGTCACTCCCCAGCCTCCAATTCTGCTGGCCCTCTGGGGAGTGGTGTCTCTGCTCTTCAGGGAGAGCCTCTTCCTCTCCTTCCCAGAGTCAGGAGCTCAGACTCAGGCCTAGAGGTGTCCTGGCTGTGTTCCTGTCCTTCAACATTCACTCCAGCCTTCTGGTTATTTCATGACAGCACACCAAAAAGTTCTGATGGGCCCTGGCCAAAATTTGCCCAAATGCTGCTCCCTGGATTCACCAAGCAAAGCAGCGTTATCAACAAAACAATAGGTGAGCTTCCCATGTCAAGAAACACAATGACCCAAGCTTGGACTCAAGTCTCCTACCTCAGACTTGATTAGATGCTAGTTGATAGCTTGGATTAATCTACTTTACCATTTTCAACATAATTCCAGTCTGCAAGATCTCAAAGCACTATTATGGGGGGAAATATTGAAAAAATCTTCCTTTCCTTCTTCCTTTCTGCTGCCATGCCCTACGATAACTAGATCATAATACCATGGAGATGGGACTTGGATCTACAGTCATCCCAGTGTTCCAAAGTGAGCTCTGGCTACAGCCTGACACCACACAGGAGGCTGGCTCTCCTTCTTCAGGACCTTCCTTCAGGACCTCTCCTTCTTCTTCTTTCCCTCCTGGGAAGAGAGGAAGGCATCTTGGCACAGAGGTTGAATGGAGCTGCAGCATGCCCCATGCCCTATGCTGCTGTGCAAACAAGCCTCCTGCCTGCTTTTCCCAGTCTCTCTTCCCTGTCAATGCAGGGAAGTGCGTCACCTGAAAATCAGAGTACCCTCCTTGCCTACCAAGGAGGCAGAGAGCAGGCTGAGAGCCGCTGCGTCACTAAATGTGTCTGTGGACCCCCTTTTATCCTGCTGGAGCATTGACAGATCAACAAACACCCTGTTCCCACTGAGCTCTGACACACATCCAAAGGTACACCCAGCTCTGAGATTTTTCTCCTTTTTCTTTTTCCTTTTTTTTTTTTTTTAATATATGTCTGTAAGGCGATTACATCCGGGTTTGTGTCCACACAGCAAAACCAAAGAGCATTCATCAGAAGAATAATGATGCAAATATGGCTTCTTATCCTCCAGTGATTGCCCATCTGGCAAAAAGGTTTAGAAAATGTAACAATAGTTTTGACATAAATAGGAGGAAAGTAAAGACCGGCAGTGTACTTTCCACATCAATGGCAAATATACTACTGATGTGGAAAGTAAACAGCTTCAAACGAGGAGAAACCACTGAGGATAATGCTCCACCTGTGAGCTGCAGGCTCGAATGCCACTGCATGAAAACCGAGGAAGAAAATCCCAAGTTCATCACCTCACATTGCTATAACAGGTATCACCTGTGGCTGGATAATATCAGGAGCCAGCTGCAATTCAGAGGATTAAAAAACCCTACTTTGCGTTTCAAAAGCTTATGCCCCTGTAGGGATATGGAACGCTCGCGGTCAGCACACCCGTATTGTACAAGTATTCCTCGAAGCCACCCTCCTGGCGAGGCTCTTTGTGGGGAGGATGGCGCGGGGTCATCGGGAGAGAGACGCAAGCCTGCAGCTGGGAAGGAGATGCTAAGGGCGCACCTGT
>NW_005054363.1:1028697-1077140 GCF_000277835.1 Geospiza fortis
CCGGACGAAGGCGGCTCCCCCGCGGGGTCGTGGGCAGGTGCCCCCGTGTCCCCAGGCAGGTGGCAGCGTGCTGCCTGTGCACACCTGTGCAAGCGGGCTTCTTTCTGCCCCCAAAAACCCATTAGCTGAGATTATATTTAGTGCCCAATTGTCCGGTTTGGCCTCTCGTACTGTCACTACCTGCCTTTTTTCCCCATCAGAAGAGTGTGTTTATGTTGATTTGACACAAGAAGAATGCAGGCAGATTTTTCTTGACGATTTATTTCCCGACTGTCGTGACATTCCTCTTTTTTATGGTTTTGCCAGCCGTGCAACGGTCGGTGGAGAAGAACAAGCCTTGGCGTCGTTTTGTTTTAATTAATGTTCCTCTGCTGGTTTTGCTAAGTGGTTATTAACTCAGATGTAATTGCTTCATTGATAAATGACAGTGTGAAAGCTCGGGGCAGTCAGGGATGCAAAGGTATGCAGAAGGGATGCATAGCTTTGCTCCGCTTTAGGGCAGTGTTATTTTGAAGCAAACCTAAGAGTTTTGCTATAGGGCTTGAAACCAAAGATTGAGTTGGTGCTGCGTTTCTTCCCTCATTAAGGGGAAACATTTTTGCCCTTTAAGGAAGCTGTACTGGGAAACTGGTTCACTGCAGGAAATCTTTACAACTAAACTTTTAGTTGATAAATCCACACTGATCATGGCTGGTAGAAACAGGAGAAGTGTGTCTGACATCGGTTTATGGCTTCAGAAGTGGCTGTAAAGAAAGGGAGGAAAGGCTTCTAAGATTATGGCACCTTTTCTAAGTTTATATAGTTATAAATTAATGCGATATGCAGTGTGCCAGTGGCTTTGATACTCACAAAAGATCATGCCTACTGTTCACAGTCTGGCAAGACATTCCCTTTGCACTGGAGTCTGAGCAGGTATTTTGGTGTAAAAGCTCTGTTTAAGAGGAAAGGAAGGTCTGTTAATCTAATCACTAGCAGAGATTAATACTAATTGTAACAGGGATTAATATGAACATGACGTTAGTACCAATATCAGAAAACCTTTAACCTCTGTATGTAGAAAAGGCTGAAAGAGGCCGAGATACCAAAAGGACGTAACACAGACAACCCTCAAGCACCACTGCAGGATGCTTCTCTCAGGGGCAGAAGGGCCGTTCCCAGACTTTACTTTGACCCAGCCCTGTGGCAGCAGAGGAATTTGCCAGTTCCTCCGAAGGACAGGAGTGCTGGCTGGCCTCCACTGACATCAGTCACTCTGTGGTCAAGTGTAGCAGCTGAGAGTGTAATTTCCAGGACTGGGCAAGGAGCAGGGGTCTCTGTGCAGGCAGGCATGGAGTGATCGTTGGTGCGGAACCTTTTGGATCCCATGAACCTATTGTTTAGCCGTTCTTGTAGGTCTGGGTGAATCTGATTTTAAAGTAAGAAGAGCATAGTTACAAAGTATGAAGAATTTGGAGCATTTAAATTTTCAAGAAGAATACAACACTTGACAGCAAGATCTTTTCCCTCCTTTCTCCCAAATGCTTGTGCACTGAAACCTTGAGTGCTGGGTAGCACGTTCCACTTGGCCAAAGAATGAGTTTGTGAGGTGCCTTGTGCACAGTGAAGGAGCCATCAGCTCATTTTGGACAGAAGTGAATCTGAAATGCACGTCTGGAAAGGCCCTGTCCCAACCATTCTGGCCAGGTTGTTTTTCAGTAGTAGAAAGTTCTTGGCTTTAGTGTTTCTCAACAGCATCTTTAAATGCTTTGGGGACAGATTCTGTTGCCCAGGCACAATATGAATGGAGGGAGAGTGATGTACCGCCGCCCTCCCTGCCACAGCACAGACCAGGCAAGCTGGGTGGGGTCAGAGGGGCAGCCCCTGCAGTCAGGGGTGTTCTCAGTAGCTAGCCTAGCCCAGACTCCCTTCCCTGTGGTTTCAGGCTCTGCAGGGAGCCTGTCAGCAGCTGACTGTGGGTGTGTATGTCCCCTCTTCACCCTAACCCTTCCCCCATGGGGAGTGCATTCGGGGCTGCGGTGTGTCACTCGTGGCTTAAAGAATTTGTGTCTCAACAAGAAGACAAGTCTGCCTCAGCCCTTGTCTAGGCTCTTCCTTCCCTCCTCCTCCCCTTTGCCCAGACTTACATGCCAAGGTAGATCCCATTCCCTGTGACTGGGAATGTGGGAACTTCGTGACTCCATCCTCAGGTGGGAGACTCAGAGTACACAAACAGGGTAGATCTGGTTTCTGTTCTCAGGGAAGTGTTTGTGAGCTGAAACAATAACCCTGTAAAGATACATGTAGTGACAATATGTTGCTCTCCTCAAAATGGTAGCGCATGACTGGAAAATTCCTAAAAATATTTCGGCTGTCCTAGGGAAATGTGGCTCAACTCCACTCCATCACAGAGATGGAGAGGATCTGCCTCTCAGAGCAGTTCCTCTTCTACAGAAATATTTTTTTTCACCAAATTGGAAACCTCTAAGTAAGCTGAACTTCTTATCCCAAAAGACTGCTCAGGTCTTCCAGGGGATCAGAGGCAAAATGAGGGGGAAAGAAATCGGTGTGACCATGCTTTGAGGAACCTGGTCTATGTGAGGTGTCCTGCCCTTGGCAGGGGGTAGGAACCAGATGACCCCTGAGCTCCCTGCCTACCCAAACCTCGATGACTCTGTGATTCTATGTCTGTTGCTGGAGTTCTGTGGAGTGCAGGAGAAGTCCTTCCTTCTTCAGAAGCAGTGTCATAGTTCAGGTCAGGGGTGCTCAGGAGATGGTTCCTCTTCACCCTTGTTTTGGTTTCTATCACGGAGTGGGTTTGGACTGTCCTGCCCAGCTTGCTGTGAGATGGCACAGCAGCAGGGCTGCCCTCATGGCTTTCAGGCCATCACTCCACACAAGTGGCTTCCAGAGAAAATTGCTTGTGGTCCCCTTCCACCTTTATGCATTCCTACAGAAGAAACCAATTTGGCCAGCCCTCATTAAGTGCTGAGCCCTACATTCTTTATGCAAGCAAAAATGTTCTTCCTGTCTGTGGGGCTTAAAGTCATTTTGGGTTTACTTTTTGTGCCACTGGTCATAGGTGGAAATTTACTGATGAAACCACCTCCCCCATAAGAGGACATATCAGTTTCCATGTTTCCTACAGTGGATCTGATGACCTTTTGCAAGAACAGAGCTGAACAAAAATTCAGTTATGAGCTAAAAGAGGGTATTAGAGCTTAGAAAGACATACAAAAGCAATGGGTGTGTACTTTTGGAAGGAATCTGTGCTGTATCTGTAAGGCTACCTCTTCACGTGATGTAGACTGCAAAATGCCACCAGAGGCATTTATTGTGAAAGTGGCAATCCCCAGAACTTCGCATATATTTTTTTTTCCATAGTGTCATATGATATGAGTACATGAATGCCTTCTAAGTCTTTGTAAGCATGAGGCAAGTGTGAGAGCAGCGAGGCAAGAAAGATGAAGCTCTAACAAGATTAATTTCAATGCAAGACAAAACACATTTGTTTGAAACAAAAAAAAAAAAAAAAAGCCCAAACAAAAAAAAAACCCAACCCACCTTGAAATAGGTTTCTCTTGGAATGCTGCTAAACATGACTTTATGAGCAATGCATGTTTGTCTGCTTGTCTGTTTAAAACACATGGCTTTTTGCTGCTTGGGAGCTTCATTTGGGTGGTTGGTATGTACATGACAAGTTTCCTGCAGGAGCTGGTGCAAATACAGAAAATAAACATTTGGAAAAGGACAGCTCTTAGTCTTGAGTGGAGGACTGTGAAAAAATAGACAGCTCCCTTTTGCATGCCTCTTCATCATCATAGAATCACAGAATGTTTTGGGTTGGAAGGGACATTAAAAACCATTTAGTTCCAACCTGCCTACCATGGGCAGGGACACCTCCTACTAGTAAAGGTTGCTCAAAGCTGCATTCAAACTTCAACACTTCCAAGGAAGGGGCATCCACAGCTTCTCTGGGTAACCTGTTCCAGTGTCTCACCATCCTCACAGTAAAGAAATTCTTCCTAATATCTAATATCTTCTGAATATCTAACCTAAATCTGCTCTTTTTCAATTTAAAGGCATTTCTCCTTGTCCTGTCTCCTACACACTCTTGTAAAAAGTCCTTCTCCAGTGGGCCTTTCCTGTAGGCCCACTTTAGGTTCTGGAAGGCTGCTGTAAGGTCTCCCCAGATCCTTTCTTCTTCAATCTGAATAAGCCCTATAAGTCTTGGTGCCCAATATAATCTTGCTTTCTTGAAAGAAAAAAGAGGTTTATTTCCTCTTACAGCCAAATGTTATACAGTGTTTGAATCTAGGATCTAAGCAATAGGAGATTTGATTTGGTGAAAATGTTGATTTCAACCCTTCATGCTTCCTAATGCTCCAGTCCACCTCGTGGGACTGACTACTAGACCCTTCTGCTTTTCCACAGTACTGGTGTACTGTGTAAATTGGGATTTTTTCCCCTGTATTTTGGTTTAAAATGTGTGCCAGTTGGCTGATTGCTCTGGTGAACTGAAACAAGCCCTACTATAGCTGGCCTGCCCAATTTGGTGAATTATTTAGTGAGAAAGGTTATTCATTCAGCAGAACTGAGCAGTCCTCCAGCTCATGCTGTTTATAATTGAAAATGATTTCTGAGTGAGTGAGTTAATTATTTCTTGCTGTCTCACTACCCTCTACCTATTTTAAAACTGTGTATTGACCTTCAGGAAAAACTGAATTTCAGTCCTGTGGTTACTAGCAAATGTTGGATATTTTAGTTGGGGTGATTATTTACTGGTTTTCCTAGGAGGTTCAGACATAAATAAAAGTTTAGAGGACCTCCGGGTAAACATGTTCATGGTTCAGCACTTTAATGTGTCAATTAGCTAACTAACACTGTCAATAAATTGGACCTGTCAGAAATAATAGCTTCCTTTCCACTCTTCATCTCGTGCTTTACCTGTCTGCTACAAGAAATACATTACACAACCATCTAAAGCAGCAAAAGCCAAGTTTTCCATGCCTATAGCAAAAATTAACAAAGCAAGGCTGCTGTCTTCAAACCTGAGTCTTGCACAAATCACTCTCTCTCTTACATTCCAACATGTGAGCCGTGTGACAGTCACACTTATGTCACTGACTGTGTCTTTCTTGAGCAGGTGGGCTACAGAAGCCTTACAGTTGCAAATGAAAGAACTCTATCTGTGTGCCAGCAGAGGTAGATAAATGCTAGTAGGTTGTGTTCACAGTTGGGCAGCACAGTTCCCAGGCTCAGCAGGCCTGCTAAAATGGGGTGTTATGCGCTACAAATTGCTTTGGTGCTCAAAGCTGTGAATCAGTGAGGGATTTAAAACATTGTTCAAGCACGGGGCGGTCATCCTAGAGCTGATATACCTTCGGCAGTGGCTAAAGGAGGTAGCACTGAGGATAGCAGAAGGTGGCCAGGTGTCTGTGGCAGCCATCTGCATCCAAAGCTCTGCCAGCCAGACACAGACTTCTCTATCAGGAACATATCCAGTCTCTTTCTGAGTCTCAGTAAACCCTTAGGGTCCACACATCCTGTAGAAAGGAATTCCACAGCTTCATTTTACAAACAAGCATACCTTTGTTTTGAATCTGCTGTCTTCTGTTTTCATCAAATGTCCTTCAGTTCCTGCTGTAGTATATTGCTTTCTTACATATTAAAACGTTTATGCAGGGTTTGGTGGGGGTTTTTTGTTTATTTATTATTACATAAAATTTGGTGTAATAGGCAATGACAATGTGGTTTCGCTCTCAACATTTCCAGCCACTGGAGATCAAAGCAAAAAGAATGAATGCCCTAATAGTGGGAGTTCATTTTCATTTTAAATGAGATGTAACAACAGGTTATGAAGAAAAACATCTTGTGACGGTTATTCAGCTGTGCAAGATTGCAGCGTTCCACCCCGTAAGCAGCGATATGAGATTATCACAGTCCTTCAATTACAAGATATTCTCGGAAGGGAGAAGAGGCCAAGCAGCCCATTGTCCCCTTGAAGGGTCCTGGCCTGGGAGGTCCCTCTGGGAGCAGTCTCAGGCAGCACAGCCAAACTGTTTGTGGCTGAAGCCAGGTGCAAGCTGTTTGTCCAGGTTTAAATACGGCAGTGATTTGCTTTATCTCAAGGGACTGCTGCTGTCCATGGAGCTGAGTGTGTGGCTGACTTCCTTGCAGAATGAGGCCCTTCTGGGCAGATCCAAATCAAAGCAGTGGCACATCCAGGCAGGCTGAGGAAGGCCCAGGACCCCAACCAGGGTCACTGCTGCCAGCCTCACTGCCAGCCATATTGCACCTGCAACACAACTAGACTGGTGTAAGACTTGCTTTGAGCACACTGCACTCAAAGGGTGGCTCTGCAACTTGTGACCTGATCAGACCATGTGGAGTTGCTCTTCTAAACCTCATGGGTATATCCTCTGCAGATGCTATACTCAGTGCCATGGGATAATCTTTTGGAGCCCTGAGTGCCACAGTATGATTCTTATGAGCTGGGCACGGGTCATGATGCCCTGTGAAGGGCACACATCACCTGGAGGAACGCACTCAGTGGTAAAGTGATACTGTTCCAACCAAAGTCTGAGTCCATTTGCAATAGTGAGTGCCTGATGCTGCACAGAGGGAGGGAAACTACAGCAAAACTTGTCATGGTCCCAGTTCTCACATTAGCCTTGCTCTTTCTCTCACAGGTTACATCCAGGCCTGCAGAGGATTGATGATCTCCGCTGTCTGCCTGGGCTTCTTCGGTGCCGTTTTTGGACTGGTTGGGATGAAATGTACAAAAGTCGGAGGCTCTGATCAGACTAAAGCAAAAATAGCTTGTTTATCTGGACTGATTTTCATACTCTCTGGTAAATATACTTTATTTTTATCAGTTTGCATATTTGAAGTCATACCAGAGCCGCTTCTTTTCTGCAGAAACCCGTGCACAATCCTCCATGACTTCGTTGACTTCAGGGCCAGGCCCAAAGCTCTGCTGCCAGCTCCACTGAATGGTTTGTCTTATGCTTTTCAGGGTTGTGCTCTATGACTAGTTGTTCCCTGTATGCAAACAGGATTACGTCTGAGTTCTTTGACCCTTCTTTTGTTGCACAAAAGTAAGTACTTTCCTATACCCATAAATCTTTCAAACAAGTATTCCTTAGGTTTTCTACTGCACACCACAGCCTGTTTAGACAGAGAGCAGCTGCTTCTCCCCGTGGGCAGAGGAGGAGAGTGGGCTGCAGTTTTATTTAACCACAATTTCTAACTGGAGCAACCAGGTGCTGAAATTCAACAAGCAAACACTTTGCTGCACAGTGATGGCTCTGCAATCCATGTGCCCAGCTCTACCACAGGCTGGCAGGGCAGCTGGGTTAATTGGGAATGGAGCCTGCCGGGATGCCAGAGGTGCAGCAAAAGGATTGCACAAGACACAGGGGTTCATTAGGTGCATCATTTGATAGGGAAGGGAGAAAAGTATTTCCTGGAGCCTTTGCTAGAAAGTGGCTTTGATAAAGGTGTCGAGCACCGCGCAATCTTGATTCCGATTCCTCTTGAGGAGAGGTTCCTGCAGGCTTGGTGGAATTTTGCTGGCAGACTTTCAAACCCAGGTGACTGAAATTTGGATCATAAACCTTATCAAAACCCACGATCTTTTAAGCATTAACATAAATACTTTGCCTATACCTGTAATTAAATTTAAGAGAGTATTTATAGAATTTTGGGATCCACACCAGAGATAATGAGCATCCCTGAAGACTTCCTTTAAAGCTGTGCAAATTCTCAGGACCTGCAAAAGCAGCAATCCACAAACCAACACTTGGATTTTGGATTGACATTCTTAACTACCAGGTCTGAAAATGTTGGCTGTAAATTATACCATCAGAGACTTTCATGTTTTGCCTTAATACACGATTAAACTCTTTTTTTTAAGGCAAGGATTTTAAAGTTTTCTTGGCAGTGATTCCAGAATATGCCAAACATCAGGTGTACATTTCCCTGGGACCCAAGTAAGGGATCAGTAAGGAACCCTGAACCTTTATGTTTCACTTTGACAGAAAGAAAATAGTCTGAATAAATAACACTAAAGGGATCTACATTTGCAGTAGGGTTGACACTGCTTTTCCTGAAACAGTATTAGTTTTGTATTAGTAGTCTTGTATTAGTTTTCTCCATAATTCCCCTATAGTTTCTGTTTATTTGATGTAGAGAAGACAGGCTTGAAAGGCCACCAAAAGAAAGGAGGATGTGAGGTTCTTTGAAGAAAATGGAGCCTGGCTATATAGACAGAAGTTGATTATTCATCAGGCTTACTGTTCTTAGTGAAAAATACCATGATTGCTGCCAGAAGTCCTTTTCCTACACTGTATTCCTACCCTTGTCTGCTGCAAAAGAGCAGGCAGACGTTACGGTGGAATTTTACTGTGTAGGAATGAGAAATCCAGTTTAAATTTTGAAATGATGATAGTAAAACATCCTCTCCAGAAATTACCTTTTTTTTGTGGGACAACCAGCATAGCTCAGCTGCAGGCAGACATAATCATGATTGCAAAGATAAAGGCAGAGAGGAAATCCTGCAATTTTAATTTGAGTTGTGCACAATGCACGTAGTTCATGCAATGACCTTGCATCAGACTGAGCTAATGGTGGCATTCAGCTCCTTCCTCTCTCAACTGATGCAAAATTTCCATTTTGTTGCCATCTCCAAACCCTTACTTTGTTATGCATTGCAGGCACATTTAAAATGTTTGCAGGTATATTGTGGAAATTTGGAATTGTCTCTTCACTGAGAGAAGGTTTCAACCTTTTGCCTTTTACTGCACATTCCTCTCTGGCAGTGTCAAAAACAGGCTTGAGATACTGTTAGTGGGAAACAAATGACACAAGATATTCAGCACCTTGTGTCAACCATCAGGATTTCCCTCCAGCCTTCTTTGCTGTTCTTAATTTAAATTATCTAACTTCCCATATAGGCATTGACATGCAATTGAAAAGCTTGAGTTTTCCTCCTAAGTGCCAGTATAAATCAGAAAGGTTGTTCTTTCTGTTTGAAGATGTGGAAGAAAGACCTATCAGGACAGCTCTGCAACTCATTAACCTGGTGGTGTGGCAGTCCCCCAAGCAGGGCCATACTGTTTAATCTGTTTAATCATGGTGTAGTAACAAGTGTTGCTTCAAAAGGTCAAATAATCCCAACTACAAAGGCTGAACTCCATGTCTTCTGTCCCAGCTAGTAGGTAACACTCAGGTACCCATTTTCTACCCAATTCTATCAAATATAGTCATGATTTCTTTTCTGTACAATTGAAGAGTTTCAGGAAGGGAAGATAGTGCTTGGTCCCCTTAAATCCCTCAGCCTCTGGTCAACCATTTCGTTTGTTAGATAAAACCATGGAAACCTGTGTTTCCCACTGTCTGGGCAAATGGTCTTGGCAAATGAGTTTTTACTGCAACAGCCATCCTGGATCTTGGTCCAGCTCTGTTCTCCAGCAGTGTGGTGATCTGCATTGACTTCTGTGGGGAGCCTCATCCTGGTCCTTGCACCTTAGGTGTGCTCTGGCAGTCCTGGAGAGATGAAGGGATACCCATGAGGGAGCTTACCTCACATCTGAGCTAGTCCTTCTGATCTGCTTTTACAGGTCAATGAAAGAGGTGCCTTGGAAGTGTTCTAGAAGTGCACTTTGTGTGTATTTCTTGCATGTTGAATATGATGGGATCTTAGGTGATGAGCTCTGATGTAGATTTCTGTTTCTAATCAGGAACCCCCTGTTCTCAGAGAGACACAAATCTCCTTGAGTCATGTGAAAACTGTAGCAAGGTGGTTGGAAATGTGAGCATAAGTAGAATTCAAACTTTACAGGTTTGACAGATTTTGAAATGAAAAGGGAGAGTTTTCCAGGGTGGAAGGAGCTATGGTTCCCAGCAGTTAAAATTGGGGGCTAGGTCTGTAAGCTCCATGCTGGTGTTGAGGAATGGTTCTGAGGCAGACTTAGTTTATTTCAGCTTGAGCTTGGGGTCTCCAGAGAGGGAGTCTGAACAAAGAAATCCCTGGGTCTTTATCCCCTCACAGTCCGTGCACCTGATCCTCATGTGCACTTCACAGATTTTGCATGTCCCTCCTGGTCCAGTGATTATTTATGATCTGGAGTCTTCTAACACCTCACTGGATTCTTTTTGAGTGTTTCTCCAGTGCCCTTTTGTAAAGATACAAGTTTTTCAGAACAGCTGACAGGTATTTTCAGATAGATATTGTGGTAATGTGGAATTAGGGCCTGGGCACATGGAAATGTTCACAACTAGCTGAGAAGTGCAGCTACGCAGTGTTGCAGTTGCACAGGCAGGCTGTCAAGCAGGGGCTTTTATTTGGCTGCCTCACCACAGTTTACAACAAATCAATTTAGTAGCATCTGCTTGAACAGCACAGACTCCTGGTTGGTAACTGTGGCTGGATGGGGGACAGGGGCCTGTGTTTCCATGCAGGATCCCAGAAGTCTGGAGAAGATAAATGTCTCCTTAACAGGAAACTGCAGCAGAGAAAGAGCAAGAGACACACAAGTGTTTTCTAAAGGTGAGGAATAGGAGACTCTGGAGACTGTTGGGCTGCAGCCTAATGCAGGTCATCCTTAACATGCTTTTAGAGTGGTACTCAGGCAGAGAGCTGCGGAATGGAGCAGACAAGGAGCATCCATGGTTTGCTGCTTGTCTTGAAGCTTCAGCACTGAGGGGAAAGAAAATAATCTCTTCCCAATGCCCTTCTTTCCCTTCATTTACTACTGTTGCTTTAGAAACATGGACTTAGTGGCATAATGCTCCTAAAGCACCACTGTCTCCTCTCAGAGACAAAGGGAGCAGTTCCTGGCAGCAAACAGTTTGTGGCTGGCTGAGGCAGCAGAGGGAACCATTGCTGGTGACTGAGAACTCTGCCCATGGAGGTACTGGGGAGCAGTTTCTTCCAGACAGAATCCAGCCACAGGGACTAGAGAAGAAGATGCTGGAACATGCACCTGTGTGTGCAAATGCTTATACCAGACACACCTGTGTATGTATATGCATACATTGCATACATATACATTGCATGTGTATTCCATATGTATATTATGCAGATGTACAAACCCTCATGTTTTAAGCAGGCTGGTGTGTGGATGATGAGGGATGGAAGCAGACACATCCTGAGAGCCAGAGGGGAAACTTAAGGAGAGTTGTAGGCAGAATTTGTAGTCTCTGGCCCAGCAAAAGCCCCAGTCCAGTTTGGTTTGGGAGCCAACAGGAACAAAATTGAAATGGAGGAGCTGGTGCTGTAAACGGGCCACAGAATGACATAACCCCACAGCAAAGCAATCCAGGAGGAGATGCACAAAGACCAGGCCTTCCCCTAAGCCTAACCCAGCTGAGCAGGGAGAGAAGCATTGCCCAGCTGAAAAGAACATTGGTGAATGGCAGAGCTGCTGATTTTGTGGTAAAGAATGTATGTGTCAATGGAAAGTTATTCAAGAAAAATATAGTATTTAGTTATTTTATTCTAGAAATAACCCTTTTAAATCCATGTTCTCTTCTGTTAAATACATTTATTTACTTCTTGTAGGTATGAATTAGGAGCAGCTTTGTTCATTGGATGGGCTGGAGCATCACTCTGCATAATTGGTGGCATTATATTCTGCTTCTCAATAGCTGAAAACAGTAATTCTGCAAGGTAAAACACAAGTTTTACTTATTGAAAGAAATCAAAACCTCTGTATTTTTACCTGCTATATGTATGCAGTTTGATTACTGTTTCAAAACACGTTGTAATGAGATTCTGAAAAAGATTGTGTGGATAAAAGAAAATAAGGGGATGTAAGGATAATGCTTTGTCCACCATTAAAGAAAAGCTATTGGCTCAGAACAAATACTTGTGATACATATCTATATATATATGTTTCATAAATTTACTACAGCTGCAAAACAGTGCATTCACTGATGTAGGAAAAGTGGTCAGGTGGCTTTACAGGCATGAATAGACAAGTTTCTTTGATCTCAAATCATCAGAGCTAGAGGTGGTGGCAGTGGGACCCCCAGCAGCTGAAGATGGATGATAACAAAGAAGAACAGCTGTAGAGAATAACTATTCACCTAGGATCTGCCACAATTTAAATCTTTTCATCATTAGGCCTCAATTTACTTAGCTGTGAAGGAGGGATATGTGTTACAGGAAAGTGTAAAGACAGATGCAAAGAGATAGCTGGAGTGGCAATGTTTAACTAGAATGGGACCACGCAGAGTAGGAATGTGCCACCTCCCCTGAAATTTGTAGGTCCATTCCCATACATTTCTTCTGGCTTTATTACTAGAATGTCTGGATGCAGAGATGCCACCTGTCTGTGGGAAGAGCTGTAAATGGTTGTTTTTTTCCCTTCAGGAGGGGGTATGCCTATAATGGAGCCACATCTGTGATGTCTTCTCGTACAAAGGTGCACAACAGCGTCCCTGACAAAAGCCCACCCAAGCACTTTGACAAGAACGCCTACGTTTAGTTGCACTGTTGGAAGACTCAAAGCGTTTTTAAACGTGATTTTGTACGTTTCATTCAGAGTGATTCCCCCTATGTACTTACCATTAAGACAATGACTTTTAAAAATATTAACTTGCAGCTTTTTACATATTGATGTAAATTTTATTATATAATATTTTAAGATTGATGTTGGTATTGTAAAGTTTATACCTGGAAATCATGAGCTGATGTTGCATTCTTGAAAAAAAATAAACGAGGTATTTACTAATTCAGTTTGTCATGTCAGCTGCTTATGGGAATGGCATCACACATGCTGTATTGGCATATTGCAGTTCAAAAATTCAGCTAGTGCTTTTTCTTTGTCTGTCCATGGAAATGTGATGACTTTTGAGGGGGTATTTGTACAAGTCAGTAAATGAGAACAGAGATTACAAATAACCACAAAATGCTTTCTAGATTGAGTCCCTAAAATCAGACCCAAACTCAGGTTTTTTGTGAAGTTTGAACTGATGGACCTGTGGAATTTCAATAAAAGTTGGTTATTTTGGGACAACAGTGTAAATATAAAAAATGAACAGTCCTATTTAATAATGGCACAGTATAGAAAAGGTTTTGTATCTGATATTATCTAAATTACATTACAACTACAAAGTCAAGGTTCTTTTTGTTTCATGTTATTTTTGTACTTCATTTAAGTAGAAACACTACCATGTTTTTTTTAAAGAAGGCAGCCAATATGGACAAAGCAGAAATGTCAAGTACTTCTGCCATGGCAGGTTAGTGCTTTCCTTACTGTGGCTTGACATTGTAATTTTTTTCCAGTTGTTGTCCTTTTATGCTAACAATTACTGAACTCCAGTACAAAAAACCCCACAACAAATCAACTTCCCCATATAGGAGGCATTTAATGATGATTAGTTTTAGAGCTGAGGCTTTTTTCTTTTCATTTAGTGTTTATTGTAAACCATGGTAGAAACTTAATAGTTTAATACATGGACATATTTTCTTTAAAATGTTGACAATTTTATATAAAGTTCATGATAAAATATAAAAAATATGCATTAAAGATTGTATAAAGTAATACTCTGCAGTATATTCTGTTCATTGGTTAACAGGCTTTCTTGCAAGACCAGTTTCAATCTTTAATGTAAACATTAGAGGCAAAATCTTCACCTCAGAGAAATGAAAGAGACTTTCACCACTGAACTCATGAGTGTGCAGATTTTGGCTGGGGTAGAGGTAATTGTCTTCACTGTGGCTGGTATGGGGCTGTGTCTTGGATTTGTGCTAGACACAGAGTTGGTAACAGAGATGTTTTTGGTATTGCTGAGCAGGGCTTGCACAGAGCCTTTTCTGTTTTTCATACCACCACATCAGTGAGGACTGGGGGTGCACAGGAGGTTTGGAGGGGACACAGGTGGGACAGGTGACTCAAACTGACCAAAGGCATATTCCAGACCATGTGACATCATGCACAGTATATACAGCAGGGGAAAAGGGAGGAAGAGGAAGACATTTGAAGTGATGGCATTTGTCTTCCCAAACCACCATTACATGTGATGGGGCCCTGTTCTCCTGGTATGGCTGAACACCTGTCTGCCCATGTCAGCAGTGAATTAATTCCTTGTTTTGCTTTGCTTGTGTGTGTGGCTTTTGCTTTTCCTATCAAACTGCCTTGATCTCAACCCACGAGTTTTCTCACTTTTACTCTTTCAAGTCTCTCCCCAGTTCCACAGGTGAGGGAGTGAGTGTTTGCATGGGGCTTGGCTGGGGTTAAACTGTCACAAAAAGAAAGAAGAATTACTTTGTTTCCAAATAGACATGGTCAGTAATGCATATTTCAATATCCTTTTTCAGAGTCAGATTGAAAGACACAAGAGCTCCGTAAACAGTATTCCTTGTTATTACAGGACCAATGAGAGAAGTTACTGGGAAACACTTGATGTTTTCATCACCTGCATTTTGAACCCCAGCAGAACCCGAAAGCAGGACCTCCAATCAATCAGGAATGGAACAATTATATGTCTGAAGAATCACTCCAGTCTGTTACAGTGACTAAGCTGCTTTTTAACGTGCTTGTATTATCAGCTTCATGAAGGCCTTTTAAAACAAACAGACAGAACAATTAACAGTTATTAATACTCTTTTGGAGATTTTTTTGCTTTGCATTGTCTATAAAATAAAATTACATGCTATGTGAGCAAACACCTTTGGACTTCAGGAAGCCTCAAATTGCAACCAGTAAGCAAATGACAAGTGTTGATAACATGTAGATTGTTTCTCTCACAGAAGATAAAGCACAGGACAAGCAGTCAGTGCCAACCTTACTTTCCCTTCAAAAATAACCAGAAGTATCCTTATGTAACTGACACAGCTTCAACCTTTACATATATTGAAATGTTAAGGTTAGAAACTACTATATAAATTCTATGAAAGATTGAGGCTTTTGCTTTAGCACTAGTTCAAATATTTATCTCAGCCTGGTAAATCAGTTAGATACCTTGAACAAACCTGAAATGTTATTATGCTCAAGAAAAAGGGAGTTCCCTTCTCCCTTAAATTTGGAAAGAAAAAATACCTCAGATGATTAATTTTTAAGATGATGTTGAAGTCCAATAATATTATGGTTTAAAATCTCAAATTTAAGTTGGTATCTCTGTGTATTTATGTGTTTGTGTGGTTTATGTACCACTAAGTATAATAAAAACATGATATTTATATAGCAAGAAACCAAACACAAAGGTTTTCTTGTTCTTTTCTTACAAAACACCATCTATTGAATTACAATTTGTAATACACTGTACTTAACCCTCCTCTAGGTGGGTCAGTCCCTTATGAATACATTACCTTCCTCCTTTGGTGCACTCTTCTTGGGAAGGCCCCATGCATGTACCACAGATGCAGCACTGGCCTCGTTTTTCTGAACAGTCATTGCCTTCTGACCTCTGTTCTCTTTCATCAATAACATGTCTTCTTCTACTGATGAAATATCCCAATCATCTTCATCAGCTTCTGCGAGCTAAAAGGGACAAGAAAAAATTCACTGTTTTTATTCCAAAACTAAATGAGGTTTGTTGTTTGGGTTTTTTTTAAAGTCAGGAACTGCAAACATTTCAAGTTCTGCCAGTTCTGTATCTGGCATAAACCTCTGTTTTCAGGTATTATATGCCAGCCTTAAAATAGAATTATTTTTTCTGGGATATTCCAGTGAGATGAAAGTCACTTAAGCATTAGAATGTAGATTACTTACATGAAAATAAAGATATGACACGCAAGGTGGCAGTTTACAAGCATTCTATAGTCAAACTAGGAAAAAATATTGCAGTAAAGGCCTTTTCAATTTAAACCAAATTTATTTAAAGATAAAATTAAATAATGAACATTTTAAAAACTGCATGATGCTCAAACTTTAAATATACATTCCCCTCAAGACTGAGT
This sequence comes from Geospiza fortis, assembly GCF_000277835.1. NCBI lineage: Eukaryota > Metazoa > Chordata > Aves > Passeriformes > Thraupidae > Geospiza > Geospiza fortis. The sequence goes on from NW_005054363.1 coordinate 1,044,584, forward strand.
GTCAGCATGTACAAACATATTTTAATTAAGTGGTGGATTTGTATACTAAGTTAACAAAATGAGAGTCAATTCAGACAGATGAACCTGAAGGCAACAAGTCCATGGTCCTCTTACCTCATCTGCCTGAGAACTAAATATCTTCATTCAGCTTTAGCAAGAAGAACTACAGAATTTCCCCATTTTTCAGTCAAATGTGGTTTGATGGATTTGAGTTGTTTTTAGAGAGCTTAACTGTGGAAAGCAAACAATGTTTTCTCCCAAAGGTAAAACCTTATTTCACTGGAGTCTTCAGTGTTACAGTAAGGATCTAGATGGTGCTTCCATTGCACAGAAGGAAGGTTCAGATGCGATTAGAAAGCAATGTAAGGTATGTATACGCTAGAGAAAAATCAACAAATATGAACATGCTGTGTGTCTCGAAAGTGGGTAAGAGACTGCAGTACTGCTTATCTTGCAACATAACTCCATTTTAACATTGCAAACTGTTTTTCAAAAACTGACAGATCTGCTCAGTGTGCTGTATTATTAACATACCAGAATTCATTATTGCACTGTTTCAAATGATCTGCATTTGGAGGGTGTGGTAATGGGAAAGTCAGTCACATATTGAGAAATGCTGGAGGAAGAGTTTCCTTGAACATTCAAGAAGTCCCAAATGATTGTTAAAGTAAAAAATAGAGATAAACATGTCAACTTCAAACAGAATTCAGTTTTGACCAAGTGTAAATACATGGCACCGATCAAAACTGCTAAACAGTTTTATTAACTCAAAGACTTATATAAAGACATCTACATTAAATATATAAATATGGGCATAAATATATGCATATAATTACTAAAGTATACAAGATGGTTCTTCTGTAAAGACTGCAGAAAAAAAAGTAGCAGTGCCTGCCCTGGTTTCATAAGCTTATTCTGAACTCATGGTGTCCACACAAGATACATCAGGGACACAATGTATTCTAAATGAATCATAGCAACAATATTTTTCATAAAATGAGGGAAAGATGTGGGTTGGAAGAGATTTCAAAGATCATGCAGTTGAACTCCCCCACGATAGCCAGGAAAACTTTCCACTAGACCAGGTTGCTCAAAGCCCCCTCCAACCTGACCTTAAACACTTCCAGGGATGGGGCATCCACAGTTTCTTTGGGTAACCTGTTCCAGTGCCTCACAGTAAGAAGCTGCACCCTCACAGTAAAGAATTTCTTCCTAATATCTAATCAACACCTACTGGCTTCTCATTATAGTCTAATTTTCTGTCCAGAAGGATCTGTTCCATGATCTTTCTGGGCACAGAAGTAAGATTAACAGGCCAGTAGTTAATCCCAGGGTTCTCCTTCTTACTTTAAAAAAAATAGATTTATTTTCAATTAGAGACTTTTTTCAATCAGAGACTACACTCAGCTGTGATGGCTTTTCAATTATTATGGAAGAATGGCTTGGCAACTATATCAACCAATCTCCTTAGGACCCTGGGAAGCATCTCACCGAGTCCCATGGATTTATATAAATTCAGGCGACTCTGGGAATCTCAAACTCATCCTTCTACAACAATAGGAGGGCTTTCATTCCTCCAATCCTTGCCTTAAGGTTCAGGGGCTTGAGAGATGTGGGAAGGGAGATTATCAGTGAAAACCATGGCATTTTAAAAACATACGTTTTAAGATTTATTTTGCTACGGGTCTTTACCCTTGAAGCCCAGATTCCTGAACACAATGGCTCACCATCTAAAGATCCTTACAAAATCATCCTGGCAATTTAACTGTGAACACTTTGTGGTCTTGAAAAATTTGACACTACAAAGAATTTGGAAATAATGCTAGATAAAAAATTGCGCTGTAATAGTCATGTCTGCATTGATAATTTTGTCTGGTGCAATTTGCAGCTCCCACATAGTCAATGAACAACTTAGGTGTAATCAATGGCAATTACAAGGATACAGGCTAAATGTGATTATGCCATCCTCATGGCCGAAGTTGATTAGGACAATCACTCCTTTCTGGAAAATGAAATAGAAGTGTCACTGTTTCTGGGGGGAGTGATGAGTTTCAGATTTAACTCACAATCAGGAAGCCCAAGGGTAACAGTTTTATTATGGATAACAGGATTCTCAGTAATTATTAGTTGCTAATTTAGTGAAAAAATGTTGTACTGAATGCTAGAACTGGTACCTGTCTGTCTACTTCAATCTAGTAACAACTACTCAAACTGAAATAAAATCACTATCTGCTGTTGACTTCTCATTTGGAGTAACTTTTGTTCCTTTTAAAAACTGTTCAGACAAAGACCCCAAATTGCAGCAAAATGGTTTACCAATTACAGAACTCTAAACCGAGGAGAAGACCAGGACCTTAGGAGCCTGAGGAGTAAAGAATCCATTGTGTTAGAATTCTGCTGGTGAACACAGGCCATGCTCAATGGACAGCAACAGATCTGATGCACTCTAAAGCAGTTAGTGATTGCGGATTGATGCAGAACAAAGACCAATGGAATTTGTCCTCTCATTAAAACGTATTTAAGAGACCCATATCAGATAAAGCTCTTGAAATAATGTTTTTAAATGTTAGATAAGCAAATTCCTTTTTTCCTCCAAACAAGACACTAGGAAAACAAGTAAAGAAGGACTCTCTATGCTGCTGGAATAGAAGATAAAATTGATACCATGGCCAAACTTTGACCTGTAGTGATCCAAACAGATCAAGGTATAAGCCAAAAAAGCAGTGTGGATGAAATAACTTGCCACTGGTCCCTTGCTATCATCCTCTCTATGCAGCAGTGCAGGTGTACCCAAAAAGACTACTTGGCTGTAATTCCAAAGCTGTCTTGGAGAATTAAGTTCTTTGTTGCATCAAGATGATTTCAGTGTGAAAAAAAATTCAACATACATATAGTTCAATTACTGAATGTAATAATGCTGCATATTAAAAGCAATACCTTTAGTTCTTTCACTCCTTCTTTCTTAGTAAATGCCTGTGCAACATTAATTCCTCCAGCTGGTTTGTTCTTACTTCCATGGTTAGAAAGACTCTCTCCAACTTGTTTGGTCAGTTTTTGAATAACTGTTCCTAAAATTCAGAAAAAAATTAAATTGACAGTTTCCATTTGCAAGGAGGGAAAACTTTACTGTAAACCCTCTAGAAATCTTCCCCAGAGTAAAAATAAATAAAAGATGTCTCTCTGAGACAAAGATTGTGTCTCTTCCTGCATTTGTATAAAGAGCATGATACACATCTTTAAGTAATTTATTAACAGAAGCACATTAGCAAAAACATAAAATGTTTACCTATGTATATATATACAATCAGGACTAGGTAGTCTGCCTTCACTATGTTTTCTAACACAGAAATATTACCATGAAATGCAAAATCATGCACAGCTGTTACAACATCCATATACAAATGCAGTGAAAAACCTTTGGAAGTTTTGGCAGGTGTTCCGGTTTCTTGAGGTCCATTTTCCTCCATCCCATCCCCATTGCTTTTGCCAAAAGGCTTCTGAAAAGCATGGACTATGCTGCTTGATGGTTTTGACTGCTTTTGCAATGCCTCTGGTGCTACATAAGACTGTTTCATATCATCTTCATCAGCTTCTTCCTCTGAACTGAATGGTGGTGTTCTAGGGAAAACCACATGCAACATGAGCACTTACTGGGTTTCAGTGCGTGCATCAACGCATACACGTTTAGGCTTCCTTGCATTTTCCTTTCCAATAATATGCATTTTTCCTAGTGCAAAATGACAGAATCTCCCCTAAATTTTAACTATTTAAAAGAAAAAATTAAAAGAAATCACGCTGCTAATTAAATTCAGAAAGTTATCCCAAATACTCTCTTATACACACATGACTCTTTCCATTTACGCAACCATCTTTACAAAACAAGAGACCAATATAAAACAAGTCTTGCCAGGCAAACACAGATGGGCTTTCATGCATCAGCAGGTAGAGCAAATTTCAGGGTCAAGGAATCTGTGCCACAGAAAGTCTCTTGTGACAACAGTTAGATGTGGGAATTTTTCATTGCAGGAAGTGTCAAAGTAATGCATCTGTTGTGAACGGAACATGAATACTGTATTTCATTTTGGCTGCACTATGAAAATATCAATAAACAAAAAAATTAGATCCCAAAGTCTCTAAATGCTATTAACACAGTCAGAAAAAGCATCTGAGAGAAAAACTAAACCAAGTTATTGATCTTATTGAATATCTTTTTCTCAACCACAACAAAGAATACATGTGCCAAAAGAACAACATGCTATCTTTCCGGGATTATAATAACACACTCAAATGGAGTAACACTTTAAATCAAAAAATGATTGTATGCAGCCCAGACAATGTTTATGAATTAGCTTAATAATAGTTTTTGTGTGGCAAAAATGTCAACAAAAATTTTGTCTTCAAAAAGGCAAAGAAACAAAACATACGTGATGCTAGATGTCTTTCTGGAAGCTCCACTTCCAAGAATCTTCCTGGGGCTAAAAATAATGAGACAAGTTATTTCAAGACTGATAGCAAGCATAAAGCTTATATGGAAGTTTTGTGAATTCTTTCCTCAATTCTTACAATTGAGGAAATGTTCACATTAGCCACAAAACCCCAAACACATAGTACTGTTATGTGAGGGATGAGTGTTTTTAGATTAGCATCTCTTACTTTGGTGTAGAACTATAGTCAGGGATGACTGCTCTTTGTCCAGGTGGGTGGACAGCTGATGGAGACCACTTGGATGATTTTGGAGGTGTGGCAAGCGAGGAAATTCCCAATGGGTGGCACCTATGTTTTTCTACAAGAAAAGTTATCTATGTCATTCATACAATCAACATTCAATATCTTTCACATTTAATTTATACAATTAAAAATTCTGCAGACTATAGTTTCACAAAAAAAAAAAAAGAAAAAATGCAATTCTTTTCTTCCAAGCAATTCAGAGTTACCATGATTTGGGTTAAAAAGTGCAGCAATTTGGAAAAAAATAAACCCCTTTGCTTTACAGCGGGTCCTCAGAGATCAGACACATTTCATAATTTAATCCTTGGCTATGCCAAGCATTTTGACCCAGGAAATTAAGCTTGTGATTGCAATTGTATTGTTAGTGCTATAAACAACTACCAAAAGTTAATGTTAATAAACATATATACAAATGTATATATATATATGTGTGTGTACAGATGTATGTATATATACATGTGTGTATGTATACACATATGTATGTGTAATATGTGTGTATATATACTCCTGGCAATCCAAAAAACTACGTATTTTGATAGACTGGCTCTTGGGAATGTGACCAGACCTAGGGTTAACAGACTGTTCATGCACCTGGTGTGGGGGCTGTAGTTACACTTTTGCAACACAGCAATACAATACCAAGTAGAGAAGGCGCCATGGAGGTTGTGTGTGCAGCAGAAAAGGGGAAGAATGGGTTAACAGCCTTAGGTTTAGACATTCCTACATCCAAGTGTCAAGGGCACAAAGGAGGTTAAGTTCCTCAGAGCCTGATAGATTAATGGAGCTGCTTCTGATACCTTGGAAAAACAGAGCATAGGTAGAATCTGTCTATATTAGAGGAATTACAACAGTTAATGGGAAATTTAGGATATTGGTGCAAACATCCCTGGTTTCTCTATTATTGCCCATCCCTTGTACAGTTTGCTCAAAAAGGGAAAGTCATGGGAGTGGACTGAGCAACACATGAAGCAGCTCTGGAGCTTGGTCCCACAACCCCCCCAGGGACCCTATTACAGCAGAATGGGATTCTGCTGACAACATGGCACTGCAGCCTGTTTCACACTGGCCCTGATGGACCAGAGAGATTCAGCCCAACTGCATTGAAAGAGACAGAACAGAGATATTCTGAGCTGGAAAAGGGACTTTCATCATTAGTCCAAGCCATTAAACAAGTTGAGCCACTAAGGAATAACCTGTCTGGACAAACCCCAATGAAAGCTGTATTGCCTTCATTTTCCAGAAATGATACTGAGAATGATGCCAGCACATCTTCACTGAAGATCAAGTTAATAATCTGAGGACTCCTTATCCTTGTTGTAGAAGCAACTATTGCCATCATGAACCAAATTTGGTTCACACATCAACAAGCTCGACCTGCAGGGTAGAGACCCTCACTTCTATCTATGGAAGCTAATAACTACAGTAACTAGAGTGCAACATTAATTCCTCCACACTTCTCACTTGGGAAATTTACTGTGACAGCAAATATAAGGGAAGGAGATGAGGGCACTTTGCCCACTGAAATTAGAAAGGTGACCTCAATGCCACTGAATTTGATAGGGAATTTCAGTCCTGGTAGCATTTAATCAATTTGACTTAGGACCTCATTAAGAATACAGTAAGAAGGAAGATGGACAGCATCAGTGGTCGGACTCCCTCTTCAGATGGTCACTCACAGCTAGAAGAATTTTCAATAAACTACTTCATCCTGCTGTTGCTATGTTCATCCTGACTCTAATATGTTTTGTTTTTATCATAGACATAAAAATCTGGATAATGATCTGTCAGAAACATATACAGTCTGGGTGTGGTATAATGAAAGGTGTGGGGGAGAGGTATGAGCAATTGCTCTACAGAGGCCCCCCAAAAATCCATTAAACAGGTGTGATAGGGGCACCAAATTGAAGGTGTTTCTGTAGTCACGGGGTGGATAATGTCAGAACGAGGCCTGCAGCGATGAGATACATGATGAAGGGACTTCCATGAGATGTGTAGCCAAGAGATGTGTAGCTAAGGATTACGTGGCCATGATGGCATGCTGAGGGGGTGGTAGGTTATCAGGCAAAGGCTGGATGACCCTCATTACTGCAGTCAGCCAGGGAAGAGGGATTGAGGCTAAGGCGTCACTGTTGGCGAATCTGGGATCACAAAACGAGACCAGACTCAGACTGTGACCCATATGACTGGTGCACCTGGGAACATGATCAGACTTCAAATGTTGAATTGGCTAAAATCAGAAATTAAGCACAGCCATATTCAGCCATTCAGATGTGTGAGGACCAGCTGGAAAGCAAGGGGGTTTATTTGCTTCCCAAAGCACTACACTCCCAACACAACACTATGTATCTTGTCAGAGCTAAGATATTTCCTGTTAAACACCATGTCAAGAACCCTTTAAAGAAAACAGTTTAGTTGGCCATAACTATATAGAATGTTGACATGGAAAAGCAGGAAAGCAGCTATAGAGAAATGTTGTCAAATAAAACTTTAAACAGCAGTTATAAAATGTAAGGCAATGAAATAAGGCCCAAAATGCACTGTAACCTTCGCCAGGAAGATGAGCACAGGCATCAGATCTGCTAGAAGATAATGATCTCTCTTCAACCCGAAGGCCAACTTGACGTTCAAGGCGCTCTCGAATTCCTTGAATGGCGGGCTCATGCTTCCCTTTGCGTTCTCTGGCATATTCAATAGCTCGCAAAATTTTATTTAAGCGATCACTTGATATTCCACGAACACCCTAAGGAAACAAATTGTATTGTAAACACTCTTTTAGACTTCAGATATCACAAAGCTTGTAGAAAAATCACAGAAGTTGGTAACATTGCTTACAAGCGTAGCCATATCCTCCACAGCTGTAATTTGATGGCCATCCCCTCAGGTTACTGGTTAAGGAATTACAGTTATTTAAAACACGGAAATTTAGCTTTGGATTTTATAGGTTGAGAACTGTAGTGAGTGAAACAGGAGTGAAAGAGAACAGAAGAAAAGTGGTACAAAGATTACCCTTCTTTTAAATAATTCAATATCTTACTGCTTTAATTCCCAAGGATTCCAGCTTCTCCTCCAGAGCTTGCTCCAAAACAACTCGCAATTCTTTAGTTAAAGAAGGATCAGACTTCAGAGCATTTATTAAATAGTGCTTACTTCTGTCTGGTTTTAGATCAATTTTCTCAATTTCTGAAATAAGAAGGAAAAATGCTGTTAAGAGACATTTTTAAAATCCACATTACACGAGACAATTAAAAACTGCACTTAAGCATGCGTTCTTTAGAACCAGCACAGACCTACATGTGCACTTTTTATCTACCTGGAATTGTGTCATTTTCAAAAATGTTTACAAAAAAGCTTACAAAAGCCAGCTCACTTGGAATTTGTACCTCTGCACATTGTACTCACCACCACAAGTATCTTATTGCTCATTACAGAATCACTGTAAAGATACAGCACTGAATATTTGGGAACAAAGATCTTTATTTTTAGCATTGTTCTTGAAAGCTTCTGATAATAAAGAGAGACTATCTTCTGATACTTAAGTTCTCTAAACGTGGTATTTCAAAGAAAAGCTGAATTCTAGCAGGAATCAGAACAAGAATACTACAAACTTTTTCTTAAAAAAAGCTTCAAGCAACATGACATTCTCCGATAAAATCATCTACTGAAACGAAACCTTTGCAAAGTTCTAACACTTTCAAAAGTCTTGGTAAAGACAAAACCTTGTCTGAGGCAGACTGTTTCACAGAAAATACATGATGGATAATAGTCATCTTCAAAAATCTTTCAAGGACAAAGTTCAGTGTCGTGTTTTCTTCAACGCACGTCTGTGACATCATACATGCTTAAAACCAGAAAAAGAAGTTCCTATCTCTTTCCCTTGCTTTAAGTGTCAACAATGACACTTATGTCAATAAAAAACTCTTATGCAAGCAATAAAGAATCATCTAGACATATTCTTCTATCTAAAATGAAGACTGACATTTAAATTAGGCCAAAGTATTATTGGGTCATACAGGAAAGTAAAGAAGCAAATCACACCCATTTAGAACCTGTCTGTAAACTGTCACTGGCAAGACAAAATTTTACTGAATGCCACTTAAAGTAAATGAAGCAATAATCTGTGGAACCATGATGATTGCTTCTGTCTGGCAGTGGCCAGCAGAGCTGGCTAAGGGTATAGAACATCCCAGGAAAGCATGCTGTAAACCACACTCCCAACTCCCCTGAAATAACAGGAAAATCTTGGGCAGGAGTTTGTCTCTTCCCAGTATGCCTTAAAGGGCAGCAAAGTCATCTGCTACCCAATAGACAAGCACAGGAATGAAGGCATAATTCCATATTGTGACTTTCAAATATTGTATTTTTAAACAAATGTGCCTCTTTTTCTATTTGTAAACAACGACAGCTTATTAGAAAGCAGTTCCATTTACTTTTCATTTTTCTTTAAGGGAAAGACAAGCACCCCAAAGAGGAGACAAAAAAACCTCAAGATGCACAAATGACAAATTAGGCAGTTTTGAGAAACTGGCTTCCCATGGGGTCCTGGAAAGAGCTATAGATATTGAAAACTGAAAGAGAGTCCATCTGCCATACTATTAGATCTGTGTTGAAGAGGACATAATCAGGCTGAAATCTCATGTGGTTTTGGGAACTGTGTGGACAACTCAGTTCCTGACAGAGATGACATTAAAACTGATTTATCTGGAGAACTGAGTCCTAGAAGAGGCAAACTATTGGTCTTGAGGAAACACAGGGCTATCTGACTATCCCCATTCAGGACAAGATGGCATTATGCAGTACAAAATCCTCCCAGAAAGCCATAAATGAGACATTTTAAAGTGGAAGGCTCCCAGGAGCCTTCTGAAAATCCTATCTCTTTCCAATGTTAATCCTTACAAAAAATAGATACATTTAAACTAATTTTAAATTCCTAATTGCTAAATACTAATAAGGGTAACAAGACTATCCAGCATTATCCTAATTAATGACAATATTAATTCTTGCTAATTAACTCAAGCCAAATCCTCTTTGCCAGAGCAATTATTTAAGGGACTGTTTTCTTATTCATCTCCAAATACTAGATTTAACTTTTGAGACAAGGGACTTTACATCTGGTCCACTGTCTCAGCTCCTACATAATCCTAGAAAATGATGTTATGAGTCAAGAATTTTCACACTCTCCCTTACAAATGACTGTCATCAAAACCAAAAAAATCTTGGTCTATCTTTTCAGACTGCATTCTTTCTTTTCTCTTATGCACTTTAGGCCATGCCTTTAGGCACAGCAGAAGAAACAAAGACAATCCATCAAGAGAGAAGATGGCAAGCAAGAGAAACAGCAAAAGGAACGTCAAAAATGCAAACAGTCTTTATTTCAGATTGTTCATAGGCACTGGATTTTCCCTGGGGAAACCTCCCAACACATAGACGTATTCAAACAACAATTTTGTTTTCAAAACAGCATCATTTCTTTGAAATTTAAACTCACTGGCTGTAGGGCTCAAGACTGATTTTGATTTTCACACACAGAAGAGATTTTTATTTGGCGTTTCACCTAAGGTACTATTAGCTGCCTTCAGGAGAAGAACACCATGCAGGATGAACCAGTGCTTTCTGTTCTGTCACTGTAAATGTGGCTTTCTCCAAGGTCTCCTGAGAAGAGGCACAAGAGCTGCCAATGCTGGGCTATGCAACTTTACTCTGAATTGCACAACCCTGGCTGGAGCTGTAGCTCCTTATGGGTAGGTGCAAGTCAGATTACTTGTAAAAGTATCTGTGATGCATTCATGAAAGGTGGCAGCTCCAACCTCCACCATCAACCTCCTTCCACCTGAACTCTTTATCCGCTTATGTAGAGTTTAAAAAGGGAGTGAGCTTATATTGCCATCGTGTCAGCACAAAAAAATTTCCTAGTCAGGGGCTTTTCCCCATCATTTTTGCTCTGCTTAGTTCAAATCCCTTTAGACATATAGAATGTGACTGCTTTAAGAAATTAGCCAGATCTTCATAAAAACATTGAACTTAGATAAGGAAATCACAATATTTATAAGCAATAGCAAACAGGAGACTGACACAAACAATATTCCCACCCAAATCTCACAAATATAATGAAATACAATGAAAAATACTGTAGGTATCAAATAATATTTTTTGTTTTCAAGAAACACATGCCAGCATATTTTGAGCTGAATCAGTCATTACCTTTTTCCTCTTCTGAAAGCTCCTCTATGGGCTCCAGCATATGCACCAAGGGTGCCTGCTCTAATAATGAGGAAGAACAGGAACACCAGACAAAAAGGACAGAAAAAGGTCAAGGTCCAGAGAGGGAAAGTCAGAAAAAAACCCACCACACTGATGTCAACTTTCTTGATTGCTGACAACCTGCTTAACCATCACAAACCCGCTGCAACATGACTCTTCAGTGCCTCAGGGGTACATTTTTATAGAGGAGCCCCTAATACAATAGTCACTTCAGGAGTGATTCTGCTGTCCAAACACAGGTGTATGGTGTCATCCCAGACACATCAGAGTTTTAAACTGTCAGCACAAGGTTGACTGATACATCACACAACTTGTGGAATGGCACCAGGTAGGCCAGGTAGGGTAGTTTTAGACATCTACAATGACAGGGCCACCCAGGATTACATAAATCAATATTCATGTTCATTTCTCATAAGAAGAAATTTTTTGAGATGCATTTAAAGATATTGTTTATGTCCAATTTTATACTAAAAGTTTAAAAAAGACAAGTGAAATGGACAAAGTGAACCTCAAAAATATATGGAAAAATATATTAACTCACTATTCCAGAGTTATTAAGTACTGAGTCCATACGTGCAAGACAGATTTAACATACATATATATCTGTGTATATATATATATATGAGATAATTCCCAATAAACCAATTTCAAAAATCTTCAATCACTCCAACTGAGTAAGATTCAGTATTATCATGTGTTTTAAAGAATTCTTGAAATGTCTGTGCTGCAAACAGCTTCCTAAACACAATGAATTTATCATTCTATAGGCTGTCAGGCACAATTTGCTTCACAAAAATGAAGTCAGACAACAGTATATTTACTTTATTAACTTATAAGACATGCTTGAAAATGATTATATGTAGACCAATTCAGGTTTTTAAAATGTTAATATTCACCTTCTACAAATTAATTGCTATCAATGAAAACTAGAGCTTGAGTGTCCTGCAGGGTTTACAATAAAAACAGGTATGCAAACTGTACTTTCAGCATTCAACTACAGGCATTATAAGAGAAAACAATTTATTGGTCAGTATTTTGGGCCTACATGCATTATCGCCATCCTTCACCAAAAAAAACGTCTTGCATTATAAATGGTTGCTATGCTCTATGGGTAGACAAACATGGATGCTCTGTGAGAGATAATCACAGTGAAATGAGCATTTGGAGCTAAGTGACACTGCCACATCTCCAGTATTCCTCAATAAAGGGAATTAAATCTGGTGGCATAAATGCTTGGGTATGGGAGCTGGTCTCTCCATGCTTTCCATGCCTGTGGTGATATTCAGCCTCTCACCTGCTTTTCCAAGCCAATTATCAGACTTAAGATTTGCTCCCACAGAACTTGCACTAAATAAGAAGTTTTAAAAAAAATGCTTCTTATACCAGCACAAATCATTAACAAGATGCAAATATCAAGTATCTTAGGAAAACTTATTTAAAAGCAAAACTCTGAGAGACAAATGGGCTTCTGGTCTTTTAATCTCTAAGGGTGTAAAATTTATCACTGGTCAGAGCATTCCTGGGCCTGAAATGTGTCTGTTTAGAAGGACAGAGCCTGAAGCACAGATGAAATGTTCTAGGAAGATTTAATTAAGCTGCATGGGCACTGAGGCCTCTGAGTTTCTTGGTTGGACTTACCAATCAGTAAGACAGCTGCTGTGTAGTAGGATTTAATCTATGCTTGTTTTACCTGTACTTTACTCAAATGCTCTCTGCTTAAAGGGGCTGACTCATCTCTGCACAAGCCCTTGCCAAGTGACTTAATGTAACAGGAAAATCCCAGTCCCCAGAACTCAGACCTGAAAATGGTCTGCTGATCAGGCATAAAGGTACATGCTTCTCTTCCTCAGTGTATCAGAAACAGAGGAGATGAAAAAACAGGAACTACTAAGAACAGCCGCATGAGCAGACCTAAGATACATTACTGTTATGTGTAATAATGTTGTTTACTGCATGGTAACAGAAGAGATCAAATGCTAAGGCAGGAGGGAGTGCAACACCTTACAACACCAACTTCCCTTATGTAAAAAAGCCTTTTCTTTCTTTTCACTGTACACATATTCTAAGAGATATCTACTAAACATCACAATGGAATCACATTTAAGAAAAACCACTACTCTGGTTTACAGGCAGGTGCGGAGATGACCTCCCTTAAGGAGCCCTCTCCTTATGTTTACCAGACATGTGCTTCTTCTGGCCATCTATCATCACATATTAATTCTAGCCATCATTAAGGCCAGCAGAGGTGTGTCTATCATCCCATATCTTCCAGAGTATCTCTTCTGACAGCTAGTATGAGTGGAGACACAGATGAGATGTATCAAAAGTACAGGTTACCTTAATTTCTCAGTGGATAATTATATTACTGAAAAATTATGTGCCCAGCATACTTTAGGAAACAATTAAATATCTGTTTTAAAGAGCATTTGAAGACAATTTCTACACAGGTGGAACAGGAAAATATATTTAACAATAATGAAGGATTCCAGCTGTGTATGTTTCATGCATATCATATATTATTTGTCTGTTCTTATCTACAAGTTAAAAATATTCTGACAGTGCTACTGGAAAAGCAGTCTTCTGGCCAACATTTAAAGAAGAAATCCCATTTACTTATGTTGAAATATAAAATGCTAAAAAACTTTTAGCCTGAACAGAAGCAATAAAATTATCAATGGTGTAGTGTCATCTACAGTAAACACTTTGTACTTGCAATGTAACAACCTAGGAAAAAATGTAAAATGTAAGCCATGGCTACACTTATTTCATGCTCCTTTAATTTATACTCAAATTACACATACAAAGAGGTGCCAGACCTAATCTGTGATACCTGTAATTTGGACCATTGTTTCTCAATTAATGCATTTAATATATTTTTTCTCCTAACTGATCAATAGAAAGCCACATACTGCACATAAGCAGCAGAAATATTAATTTCAAACCAATATTCCTAAGCATGATTTTTTTTTGACACTTACCTGAGGCTCCTAAGTTAGGAGCCCAGTCACCTCAGACTTCTTCTACAGTCATTGAAGGGACACAGGCAACTTCAAAGAGCATTCAGATCTTAGTTCAGCTGAACCAAACTCTGAAGGTGCCCCTTTTCTCTGTTTACTGTCTAGGAAGTGTAAGTACTTTAACCAAATTTTCCTCAGATGCTTCAGCTATGTCCCTAGTGATAGTTGAGCCTTGGTATCCACACCATGTTCGCAGACCGAGACACAGGTTTTAATGAACAATCTAATTGGTAGCTTTGCTTTTTAACTACTGTCTTCAATTCCACCTAATATCATTGACTTTACAAAGACTAAATACTGAACAAGTATCAACATTTCAAGTAATATAGAAGCCAAAACCTAATTTTAAAATATTATTTTAAAAAATAAATTGTAATTAATCTGTTGCCTTTTTGTGAGACTGAAGTAATATTTGAAAGTAAGACCTAAGTTATATCTGCACAAAACCCTATAGGTAGCTCAGAAATGGATAGAAGAATGTTCTGCCAGAATGGCATTCAAGGAGCTCTACTATCTTTCACAAGAAGTCAGGAATATTAACACAAAAACATCAGACTAACATAGCTATTCTGCTACTTTACACCTAGGATAACTCATATTTGCAACTTGGGTATCTTTTCATAACACCGATTTAAGATGTGCAGAATGAATACTAGGATGCAAAAGCATCTGAGTGGCTTTGAAAAGTGTATTTAAGTTCACATTAGAGAGCCTTTTCTAGAATTAATTTTTAAAAAAAGAATGAAGATATTTTATATGCAAGCAATTATGTGATGATCTGTGCTAAATAAATTTGTCTACAGAAGTTACCAGGAAGTGCTTTCCTTTTCATAAAGGCATGAGATGCAGCCATGATGTCTTAATTCAGAAAGTCAATCCCTTGAGGAGTCCTGAAAACTTCGGGAAAAACACCATAACTTCTGCTAACCTCCAGAAAATTAGGTAAGGCAAGTTTAAAAAACAATCCAGAAGGGAAGAAAGGGGACAGACAGAGAGACCTGCAGAGATAAATAAAATAGTAATCAGCAAAGGAATCTGAAGGGAACACCTTCTTTGAGGTTTCATAATAAATTGATGGTGAATCTTTTGTGTATCAATGGCAGGAATAGCCTTTTCTATCTTGAGAAGTTTCACAAGATGTCACAAACTTCATATTTGAAGCAGCAAGAAATTATGAAAGATCTGAATGAGCTGATTTAAATTGTCAGAGTACAAAAAATACTAATGTTCACAGAAGTGTTCCTCAGGAACTGTGCTCAGTACAAATGAAAGCAAATGCACAAAGAACTAATGCTTGACAAGCTTGGTGGGTAAGTCTTTAGCAGCAATAAACTTCATAAAACTTAAATCTTAAATTCAGGGCACTTGCTAAACTACATGCTGTGAGACTTCTTAGCCAGAACCAGAACTACTGTTTTGGTGTAATGAGGCTGGCTTAAATGAAAAAGAATTAATTGTTCAAAATGCTATCCCTAATTCTCTATACTTTATATACTATTACTTTTGTCTACACATTATTCAACCATACAGTTTAACTTAGGAAGCTACAAGCAATGAACTACTAAACCTTGCATAGTTTAGAAAGAAATCTCTGTATTATTCAAACAATGTTGCCATAAAATAATTAGCAATAATACAATAATTTCTTCTTTTTTAACTAATTCTTGTCATAACACATAGTTGAAAAGGAGCACTACATGATTTTTTCATTCCTCATCAAGTTATGGAAAGCTTGATACATAATGCCCTTTCTCCACAGAGGCATTTTCAGAATTTTTTGTATTTGGTGAAAAAGAAAAATTATCTACATTTTTCACAGACAAATTCCATTTAGTCTCCCTGTGACAGGCTTAAAAACTAAGAGAAATAATTAGAAAAAAAATTATTCAACTACAATTCAAATCAATAAACTGTTTTTAAACATTTTGCTTGCTTGTTTTTCATTACTTAAAAGGAAAATAAAGAATTAGTTGATCACAGAATATTGGTATAGTAACAAAACTCTCCATTAATTTGCAAACTGACTAAAAAACAAAACTATTTTCACAAAACTATTTTCACAAAGTACAAAACAATGTAAATATAGCTCCCTTGCCCCCCTCCCCTTCTAAAGGACACCACAGTGCCACAAGTTAAAATACCTAAATAATGATCTATACGTAACCACAGGTATATTCTGGAAGAACTAGGACAGGATAACCGCCTATTTTGATTATTTCTTCTGTATTTTTACTTCTTGCCATTTGAAGTCACATGGAAAATACATTTCAAGACTTGCAAAGAAACATCTCCACATGTTTCCCTATACAAACTCCAGCAGATGCATGTATATATACTCCAGAATATCCATATAATGTACCTATCCAGTATAAGGATATTTTCAATTAGAAAACACAAATTTCCTCCTCAATATATTTCATCTAAGTGATTCAATGATATAACTATTCTAGGAAATATTCTCAGATTATTTTAATTTGTTTTTCATTTATTCTTCTCAGTAGTGCATCCTTATAATTATTTCATAGAAATTCTCAACTCTGACATAGAAATTATGTTCTTTCAATGTAACTACTCTTAGACCTATGATTTGACAAAAGCAAATGATCTGAGAAATGATTGGACAAACCTATGATCTGAGAAAAGAAAGGGTTAGATTTGCAAGTACTGGATCTGGACCTCTCAAAAAAACTTACCAGGTGGGGGAATTGATGGAGTTGGTTTAGATTCTTGAAGACGCTCTACAGAAGTGTTCACTAAAATAACAGAATAGTAAAAAAATAATAAAATTGTATTATTGTAAACAATAGCCAAAAATACAGATTCTTAAATATAGCAATATTTAATCATATTTATAAATCAGTTATTTTTTTACATTAATGGGCAAAAAATAAACAAAACATTTACAAAGTAAAAACTGTTCCTTCACAACATAAAGTACATCTCTATGTATGCTTAGCATTTTTAACACTTCTAGAATCAGGAAAAGAAACTACTAACTAAATCATCACTGGACTAGAATGTGATCAATTTTTTTGGTCATGAGTGCATGCTGCCTTTGTGAGACAGGGAAGAAGACTTGGCCCAAAGCTACTTAGTCAAGACCAGCCTGACCAGGGCTTGTATTCCCCAGAGAGGATCTGCAGCATCCACAAGTGACATCAATGAGTGCAAACACTCATACATCTATAGATCATGTATAGGGTGTAGCCTTGGAGTGAATTAAGCTTCAATCCTGCATTGCTCAGATCAGCTTGGGGCTAGGAGCAAATCTGCCTGTGTGCCATGGACTCTTAATTGTCTGTGCTTCAATGTGAATGAATATGACCAGCTAGAGCTGAAAAGCCACACAGCCATGCTCTTACTAAGCCTTCCTCAATCTAAACCTACTCCCTGCTCTTTGACCCAGTTCAAGCAAGTGTCTTGTTAATACATAAAAATGGTTTCCAAACTGGGATCAGAATTAATTCAGCAGTCATCACCTATTGCAATAAACTTACTTCAAGTCACTGCAACTGCAGCATTAACCCATACGGGTGTTTGTAGTGCAGGACAATATCCTGAAACACTATTATCAGGTTTAGCTACTTGTAATAGGCTTCAGATGTTAAAGTATTGCACAGACATAAATGTAATAGTTCTTAACATTCTTTGAACATCTGCATCTTAACTGACGATCAGTTTTGTCTCTTCTTTCAGTATTTTCCCTTTTGTGAGTTCTGCAGCCTAAGGACAGTCAAGCATGAAAAAAATCAATTAAAATTATACTTCATAAAGCAAATCTGGAAGTTTTTTAGATAATACACAATAAAGTTGTTCTATTTCACATCTCTTCACTATTCAAGCAATCAACTTTGTACATTAGAAGTCTTTACAGCTACAAAGCATGATCTTTGTAAATAGTGGCATGGAAACAGGTAGGTACCCTGTGAAAAACAAATACATTTCCAGTATTGATTTTATTTCAGTATTTTGTTAGCCAAGTTGATGTCTATATTTGTTTCAGCCAGGCTGCAGAAATCAGAAACTAAGTCTGTTTTTTCTTACAGTTTGTACTTACCATCATATGTTTTAACACTTGGAGCTGGTTTCACAGACAATTCTCTTATCTAAAGGAAAAAACACAGATATGTGAATATATACAAATGTAAATGATCAATATCTAGAATGAACATTTAGCAGGAAATACCTAGTTTCAGTACTGTTCCATAAGAGAAATTATGGGTTATGATTTGGGGAAAAAAATACTACTTCTGTGTCCAATATATATTTTGTTCATGCTTAATGAATGTTTCTGTGTTGTCTTAATGTCCACTCATGCTTTGTACATCTGTTATTGCAAGTTATAAAGTCAAATGAGAGCAGACTTAGGGGCCACTTCAGCACTTAAGAGTTTCAACACTTTCTTCCTCAGCAATTCATACTCCATTTTGCAAGCCTGGCTTCCAGTACATGGAAACACTGGAGTGTTTAATTTCACATTGATTTTAAATGCATGAACAGTTCTCTCTCTGCTTTACAGGTTTATCTGTGTGACACCCCAGGACAAGCATTGAACTGACAGAGTAAAGGAAACACGCTGTCTGTAATGTGATCTAAAGAAAACAGGAAACTTGTGAATCCTGTATCACTAAAACAATGTTCTGCACTCCAATTCCCCCAAAAATAGAAGAACATGAATCATTCAAACACATAGCCACTGTCAGATGGAGCTGGCACAAGATATTGGACCCTGATCCTCTTTATTTATCAGTTTGGTTATAGCCAGTAGTGTCATTCATTGGCCATTAAGTTTGGATTCTGCAAAAGTGTAAGCTATTTCTCAAACCCTTTTATTTTCCAGGGATTGAGAATGTAGATCTGCACAACTGTATTTCACAAACACCAAACTTGGATTCCTCTGAACCGATTACACATCTGTGGTCATACTGTTATCTTTCCAAAGGTCACTTTATTAAGGAAATTCATCTATGATTGTCCTCCATTTCTCCAGCTATAAAATTTGTGAAGGTGGAGATGTAAAAGCTATTATTTGTCTTTCCATTTTTTAAGCATTCAAATATAAGTTTAACATTAATCTCAAGCAAAATGTGTAAAATCAGATTTACAAAGAATGCACTATCTAATAGAGGAGTAGGCCACATAATCATGCCATAGTCTAAACTCCAGACTACCCAGATCTTCCCCCACCAATCATCTCTAAAAATCTATAGTTATGTTTCAACAAAACCTTATTTTAGGCAAAAACAATTTCCAAACATAGAATCACAGGCTATCTCACTGGATGGGACCTACAAGGATCAAGTCCAATTCCCTCATTGGACTACCTAAAACTTAAACCTAAGAGCATTGTCCAGACATGCCAAGAGCTCTGACAGGCTTAGTGCCACGATCACTTCCCTGGGGAGCCTGTTCCAGTGTCCAACCACCCCCAGGGTGAAGAACCCTTTCCTAATGTCCAATCTGAATCTCCCCTGCTTCATTCCATTTCCTTGTGTCCTATCACCGATCACCAGAGAGATCAGAACCTCCTCCTCCATTGCCCCCCTTGAGGCTGTGATGAGATCACCTCTCAGCCTTCTCTTCTCCAAGCTGAACAAGCCAAGTAACAAAAGCTGCTCCTCCTAAAACGCCCTCAAGACCTTTGATCACCTTGTTTGCCCTCCTCTGGATGTGCTGAAATAGTCTGGTGCCCTTCTTACACAGAGGGCATCAATAGATAACCATGTTCTGAAACTGCACACAGCACTGGAGGTGAGGCAGCACCAGCACAGAGCAGAGCAGGACAATCCCCTCCCTCAATCAGCTGGAGATGCTGTGCCTGATGCACCCCAGGACATGGCTGGCCCTCATGGCTTCGAGGGCATTGCTGACTCACATTCAACTTCACATCACCTCAAACCCCCAGATCTCCTTCTGCAGGACTTCTCTCCAGCCTCTTGTTCTCCAATACGTGGGTACAAGTAGGGTTACCCCATCTCAGGTGGAGAATCTGGCACTAGGTCTTGTTACATTTCACATGGCAATATTTCAAATAATTATTCTCACAGTAATGAATAGGATACTTTACTTTTAGTGTGAGAAGTAATGTATTTTCAGATTTCAAACACTAGATCCCATTATGATTAAATCCTTTACACTATCAAAAAGTTTTGGTTTATTAAGCCTTTCTTTATCAAATGTGTTTTAATTCCTGGAACATTTCTGTGTCTCTTTTCCAGATCTATTCTTATTTATCAACATAATTTCCAAAGTGTAACCAAAGCACTCCAGCAATACTATTACAAACTGCGAATATTGAATATGCAGAGAAATATAAAACCCAAGTGCTAGTATAGTGTTTCTCTGTGTCCTGTTCTCTCTGAAACAGAGTGTTTCACAAAACAGACCTGCTTCCTCTGACTAATAATCAGATCATTCTGCTCCTGAAGCCTCTTCTCCAATTCTTCTATCCTCTTCCTGTAAAAGATGTTATTTCTGTTCAGGTCTTCCCTCGCTGATGTTTTGGTGTTCTCAACCTCTGACCGTAGCTACAAAGCAATCAGAAGAAAAGTAACATCATATTAACACTATACAAAATATTTTAATGCTACAAAGTCTAAACAAGCAAGTGTCATGCTTAGATATTTTTAACAATTTTTTTCTCTCAGCAAAAACCTGGTGTCTTCTGTGACTTCACTAGGACTTGTATATACCATAGAACAGTTGTCTGGATCACTTTTGAATTACACAAGGGAAACTACCTAAATCTCAACATAAAGAAAAGGACATACAAACACATTCCTGAGATTGCCTAAAAATAAGATTGCAGGAAAAAGTGTGTAGATCTATAAAAATGTTTTAATTATAAATAGTGTCCAGAAATGATACTTTGAGGACGTGATATGTTAATCTGCATAATAAACCTAGTATATTACCTCCAAACGTGGAAGAAAGGGAACATTATTTAGGTGCACCATCCCAAAAGTAATACTTACATTACTTCTCCCTTATTCTATTCTTGCACTGTATGTGGGTGTATCTTTAACTACATCCTTTTTGGGGACTGTTCCATGGTTCATCCCCAATGTTTTCTTGCCAGAGGAGGAGAAGCATTGGTCAGACCCACTATGATCTGTTCAGTTCTTACATGGTCACGCAGATGAAAGGAAAATGAAAGGAAAAGAAGCAAGAGAAACAAAGCAGCAAAGAGATTAAAAAGAAATGCAGATGTAAAAAGAAATCTGAAGAATAAAGCTTTGTATAGTAAAATATATAAACTGATGCAAAATAAAAACCCATGGTGTTTTCTTCTGGAAAAGCTGAACAGATTCTGTATTAGAAAGCTACAACAGAAAAAGCAATAGAGAAGTGATAAGAAGGAGAAAAAAAAAGACTGAGACATATGCCATAGGTCCATGGTAGCAGCAGGTACAGGGTGGATGAAAGCTACAGGTTGGCAAGTCAGATCTCAACTATTCAGCTACATAACATAGAATATACTGTATAATGCAGTGCTCACAGAAACAGCTGTAAGCTGTAAGCTTTTCAAAAGACAGATACAGTTTCAGTTTTCTGTCAGATTCTGAAATGCTAAATTCATTTTCAACCCTGGCCTTAACTGAAACACCAAGATCCTACCATAACAGAAACACAGAGATGATAAATACAGCTAAGAGGACATACTCTTATAAAATTTTGATATCTGGCAGATGTACTAGAGCATATCAAGAACTACTGAAAGAGTAAATTAAAAGAAAAAGTCTCCTTTAGGTGTAAGTGGTTTGCTGTGCCACTTACCAGGGACGTTTCTGTCTCATGGTCATGACACTTGGCTTGCATACAAGACACCCACTTTTTTTCCTGCATAGAGGAAATCCACGTTAATTCTTGCAAACATTTAATTTGATATATGCAGCTTTGTTTCTTGTTAATAGAACATGAGCATTTTGTTTGATATATGCAGCTTAATTTTTCTAAATAAAGCATAAATACTAAAAAGATGACAGAATTGATGAAATTTGAGTAACCCAGTATTTAATGCCTAGAACAGTTGATTTATATATCTGAGTGTAGCTTTCCTAGCAATCACTCTAGAAACGGTATTTTCTCTTTGATTTGTATATGCAGTCACTATGAGTGAGAAATACACAAGCATTTTGATACATCTCTGTGTATTAACAAAGAGTAGTAAGTGTAGGGGGTTTTCACTCTAAAGAATGTAATTTTGAGCACTCATTAACAAGGTATTTTGCATAATAATGACAAAATCCCAGAATTAACATATGAGTTTTAGAGTGAAGCCAATTTTCTTTGATGAAATAAATAAAAAACATAAAGCAAAACTAAGTTTTGCACATCTTTGCACAGAAGTGATCAAACTTCTGTATAACACCAGCAGTAAACAAAGGTCTTCACATCCCAAAAACCATGAAAGAAAACAAAAGGCACAGGTTGGAAAATCCTGTCAGAAAGTTTTCTAATTTTCATTTTGGGAAATGGAACATTCCAACTTTTCTGTAAGTGGCCTCACGGATGGGTAAACATAACTGCTTTATTAGAGTCTTCTGGAATTGAATTGCCACCACACTTGGCAAAGACAGATATACTTAATCATAAAGAATAAGAGAATATCAATAAATAAGCATCAATTACTTAATTTATAATAGATAAAGAAAATAAATCCTTGTTTGCCATTATATGGATAGTATTAAGTAGTATTAAATCTCTAAAACTAGCAATTTTTGGCATTAAAAATAATGAAAATTTTACTTAGGGATTTCATATCCTACTCAGAGATGAAGAAAAATAAAAAGAAAGCAAGTAATCTGTCAAAAGCAATACATTAAATTACAGTGTTACCTGTTTTTCCAGAAGTTTAACCACATATGGATGATCCCGAAGATGATGAGGTTTCTCCTCTGTAAACTCATGGCTGTCTTTCAGTGTTCCTAAATTGGATTTTTGTTGCATATTGGACTTTTGTAATTCTAACAGTTGCTAATAGGAGGGAGGAGGAATACAAAATTTTCTTTAAACACAGTTATGCACAGATTGCATCAGATATTTCTCCCATTTCATGTGAGGTCAGCATTTATCAAATTTCACGTCATCAATAATATCTACATTTAAAATAAATATGACTTGTAAAAGTACACAAGACCTAGCAGCTGCAGAATGTAAGCTGCTCTGGAAATGCCATGCAGATTTGACTTCTGACCCAGCCATACTTTCATGATTCTCTTGCTAGTGAGCATTTCCAAAGCATGTACTGAAAACAAATTAATTTTGTCAGGACGGTAATGCAGAGGTTAGTGTCCTCCACACCACTTATGAAAATATTAACGTAAGGATACTTAACATGCAGCAACCACAACAATATCTACTAACCTATAAACAGGCATTCAAAGGCTGAGGAGTACAGAAAAAAACTGACATAACTGCTGAAGGGATCATTCATTCACACAAAGCAATCCTTTAAATAAAAAGACCCGCAACCTGAAATTATGTCAATAAAATACCTGTATACAAAAATACAATTACAGCTACCATTCAATCATTGTTTTTAAGAGTTCTGTAGGAAGAGCTTTACAATGACTATATCCCATTTCAAATATGTGAAATTCACTGCCATCTACTGTAAGGGATTCAAGCTTTAAAATGTTGGAAAATTTAAATTGCTTACATTTTCTAAGGTTGAATTTCTTGAATGTAAGTCCTTAAGCTCTTTTGTAAACATATCTTTCACTTTTTCTATTTGATCAGCAAATTTCTCTCTTTCCTCGTCTTTCCATCTATGAAATGATTGTAGAAACTCTTCTTCTTTTGATTTTTGCTGCTCGCATTCCTGAAATTTAAAAAAAAAAATTGGTAATTTTTCCTCACGTTTAATATAAATTCAAGCTCCCAAACTACATGTGGAATGCAGTCACTTTCAACATTTGGGAAATATTGTGACATCAAAAAACATAACACCAGATTTTTTAAAGAATTCTAAGGTAGCAAATTATGCATTTTGCTAAACAAGCTAAACAAGCATGCTTCAAAACAGTTCAGGCAGTTTATTATTTTTCACTGAAAAACACACAAATGACCTTACTTGGTCATATCAAAGATTCACTTACTTCAGTATCCTGCTCTCACAAAAGCCTTAAGTGTGTAAGTAAGAAAGGCTAATACTGGGGCAAGCAAACATGCATGTTCTCCTTCAGTCTCTAAGTTGCCAGCTGTTTTCAGCTCAGAGGACTTCTGGAGCCTGATACAGCCCTGTGAACTTCATTAACTGCATAAACTTCAATACATTTCTCCTCATACACTTTGCAGTCATCTCCTGTGGCTGCATCAGCTTTAGCAACTGCAACACCTTTTGCCAATGAGCTCCACAAGCTGCATAAAGAGCCAAGCATTTTTCTTGTTGTAGTTAAGTTTGAATCTGGCTCCTGGTAGGTACATTTGATGGATTCTGAGCCCTGAACTGGAGAACAGAGAGAATCACTATTCACTCTGTGTAACTCATGACTTCACAGGTATCATTATCTCACCCTCCATCTTCATCAAGCGTTTGTCTCTTCTTCAGACTGAGAACTCTTAGCATGCTCAGTAATTTTAAATACTGACTGATCATCTTTGTAGCCCATCTCCATAACTTTTATAGCTCTATCCTATCCTTTTTGAGATGAATGGACTAGACTCACACAACACATTTAGGCTGTGGCTTGCACAGTGATTTTTCAGAATAATCGGTAGTATTTGATTTTCTTTGCTAGCTACTACTAACATTTCCCAGAGCTATATATCACAAGCTTAAGATCTTGCCCTTCAGTAACAGAACTCAGCTCAGAACCCATTGTTTCATAAATGAAATTAGAACTATTTTATCCCTATATGCCTTTACCCCACTTCATCCATTAGATTACTTCAACCATTCCACTACACAGTGAGGAATTTTTATATAGTCCTCAAATTGTTTAAAGTCCTGCATTTCACTGCCCAGGACATATGTATCTTTTAGGAAACACCAACATTTTTCCATCACAGCATTCACTACAAATTTGTTGTCTATAATATGCAATCATTGTACAACTAGGAAGAACAGGATCATCTGTACCCTTCAATCAAGGATAAGATCTTCTGCTCTTTCAATCAGAAGATAGTAACATTGTGCCACCTGAATTGACAGTGGATGTCAGTCATGGCAGATAAACTGTAACCAGTCACACCACACATTTCTATCTTCCCTGACATCCCAGAAAAACAGAGAAGTTTTGAAAGCTTCTTGTTGTGTAACACTGCAGACTGTAGCTTCAGGACATTTCAGGTAGTCTCCTTGCAGTTAGGAGTCTCAGCTAAGACAAGTGACTTCAAAAGAGGCCCCTAAGGCACCAAAAAATCTACATTGTTATGAATGAATGTGTTATGAATACTCCAAGTTCCACCTCATAAGCAAAACAATGCTTTGGGAGCAGGAGAAATATGTTATAGATGTACTTCTCAAAAGCTAGGCACAAATGAATGAGTAGAACGCCTTCCACATGTCCACATAGGGCCAAGACCCATTATTCTGACAGTGCCTGTACTCCTAAGCGAAACTCTAGCAGCTTTTGATTTGGTCATTCAGGACTTTTGAAAATGGAAGCTGAACACTTCCAAGAAAGGAGGAACAAAAGGACTGAAGAAAGAGAAGTCTGAAGCTGAGTTCATGGAAAACAACACTCCATGCTTCACAGAAGATCAGGATTTCCTCTGAAAACAAGGAAGAAAATAATCATCCATCATAGACTATCAGGTTGGAAGGTCATATTGGATTATCCTCCAGGATAATCTGGTCCAGCCTTTCTTGACAACAGCACAAACTAGACAAGGTGGCCCAGGACCTTGGCCAGCTGAATCTTGAAAGTGATCAACTTTGGTAAATCCAGTACTTCTGTGGGCTGAGTGAACACAGTTCAAAGTGCTAATTCTTTTGAGACATTCATATTACTTAGTAAGTATTACCTTAGACAACCTGGCCAAATTAGCCTGTTGTTCAAACTCTAACTGGGACTTGGTGAGCTGCAATTGCTCCTTCAGTTTTTCAATCTCATCCTGCAATTTTTCTATATTTCCTTTCTTCTTCTGTTCTGTTTGAAAGAAACACAGATTTTAAGAACATTTGTTGCAATTTCTGGAACTGTAATACTTACTGCAAATACATTTCTAGTGTTTCAGTAACATTTTCACAAAGTGTGACTTTCTTAGACCATTTCCCTTCCCACTACCATGATTCTCCATAGATGCTTTTAAATACATATATTCTCTGGACTGATAACTTACCCTCAAATACTTGTACCACTGACATGTGAAATAGTTTATGAAATATTTACATGAAAAAGTACTCTAGAACCTAATTTCAAAGGAATCTAAGGAACACAGGCTCATAAAAAGGATGTACGAAGGACAAAGTGAACCTCAATTATTCAATCTCTTAGGTTAAGTTTATTTTAAATAACCTTTGTAAGGAGTCCAGTTGGAATACAACAAATTATTTATGTGGATAGAATTGGGGGAATATCAAACAAAAAATGTTAAAATGTGCAAAAATCACAACAATCTTCAACTGTGAAACATTTCATCAATTTACCAATTATTTACTTGCCCATCATCTGGGAATCTAAATATTATTTCAGAAATAACTGAATGGGATATTTTCCCAGAAGAGCCATTCCAGGATTTCATACAATTACTTCAACTGTTTCTGCAGCATCTTACACTACCACTTTTATCAAGTGTAAGGTGCACAAGAGCTTCTTTCTTCTTCCAATATATTCACACTTCCCCTGCTGCTTATTCAGAACCCTCTTACTCTTGCTGCTGTTTCATTTGCCTGACAAGCTGCACTTCAGACCTCATTAGATTCTTCCCACTTTTTCTCCTCCCAAATGCTCCTTTTTTCCTAACTTGTTCTTATGCTAAGCACTGTTACTTGTCAATACTTGCTTGTCCTTAGCAATAAATCATAAGCATGCAGCCTACCAAGAAGGAGAGAAATTAGATACAAATGAAAGAAACTTTGACATCATTGTTTTTCAAACTAAACATCTTTTAGCGAAGAGAGAAAAAAGTATGCAAGTTAGTGATAAAGCAACCTTCAGTATCATAGATAGATGAAGTTAGACTACTGTTCTTAACAGTTTCTCTATCACTACATTTTACAGTCAGTTTAGTTCAGGAGAGCCTGATCCTATTCAAACCGATTACAGGTGAGGTGGAATATTTATGTATTTCTAATTATTATATATTTATAAAATTTATTTTCCTTAGCGCAGATTGTTCATTTGACCCACTCCTTCATAATATACATGCCTAAAGAGGAACTGTGCTCTGAAATGTGCTACTGGCTAAAGTATTCTACAGAAATGCTAGTTTGAAAAGATGCTGGAGATACGGCACACAGGTTTTTGTTAACTATTTTCCAGACACTGAAACATATGTTGCCCAATACATTGTATCAGTCAGTGGCACTCGCATTCACACAAACTGGGATCTGCCACTCAAAAATGAAAAGTAAAAACTTTTCTTCCAAGTTACACAAAATCGTGGGCTGCACATCCTCACTGTATTTACACTTTCCTAAACCATCTCTTTCAATTTTTTTGGTAACATTAAAGTACATACCGATCTCAGACTCTCCTGGGTGACGTCTTTGAATGTGACTTTGTAAAAAGGAATAGGTCATAAAAGCCTTTTCACAAAATGGACACTACAAAAAAAAACCCAAAAACAAATCAGTTTAAAAAACATTAGTAACATCTTTTTGGTAAATACAGTGGTTACAGTTTTGAACAGGTTATTACATTTTGTTCAAATGTAAAAAGAAGGTAACTTCAACAAATCCCATCTCACAAGAGTAAGAACAAGAATTCTCATGGTACCCAGTTACTGTAAAGTCATTAGTATATTAATGCTATTTAGCATTTCACAGTGATGGTCATGAGCAAGAATCTGATTGTGCTAGGCACTGCAAACTGAACACAACAGACTCTAGCCAAGCAAATTCAAATTCAGTTATAAACCACAGATAATGATTCATATATGTAGGTAGAGAACTATAATAAAAAGGCATGGCAACCCTGTTCAGCACAATACACAGACTCCAGCCAACCAGTAGCTCAGGTGTTCTTAAGATTCATGCAACACCACAAAGTAGAGAACCACACAGCTGGAGAAAACCAATAATGATGGGTTTGAGTATATGAGTTGTAAGATGGCAATACTCAAAGGACATGTAAAATACTCAGACATTTCAACCAAGGTAAAGTAGCAGTACACAATTTTGCAAGAAAAGGTATGCAGCTGCATTAGTATGCCACATAGAATCCTTCTGAAGCAGAAAGTTCTTTCAATTACTGTTTCTATAATTAACCTACTAGTTTTGAATATAAATTTGAAGTCAAATTTGGATCCCACCCTTTTTGAAATATCCTTTTTGTTCACCTTCAAAATACATTCTACTAATGTTCAGAATATATTAAAAATAGGTGGGTTGTACAAGGACAGAAGCTGCATCTACAAATGCTGTAACATACTTTAAGACTATGCATGAGGGCCCCTCATCACTTTAGGGTCATTCATTACCTCTATCTTATACTTTTTTTTTCAAATAAATACATTTTAACAGACCACAGACACTCAAAAAAGTAATTTCTACTTATCAGTGTGATATGACAGTAAGAAACTAGCTTAACAGGTTCAAGATCTTGTCACCATAATCAATGCCAGAAGGAGGATCTGGGGAGCTACAGGCTTGTCAGCCCAACCTTGGTGCCTGGCAATGTTCTGGAACAGATCATCTTCAGTGTGATCACATACAGGACAACCAAACAATCAGACCCAGCCAGCATGGGTTTAGGAGAGGCAGGTCGTGCCTGACTAACCTGATCCTTTTATTACCAGGTGACCTGCCTGGTGGGTGAGGGAAAGGCTGTGGATATTGCCTGCTGGACTTCAGCAAAGTCTCAGCACCATCTACCACAGCATTCTCCTGGAAAAGCTGGCAGCTCATGGCTTGGACAGGTGCACTCTTCTCTGGGTTAAGAACTGGATGGACGGCCAGGCCCCAGGATTGTGGTAGTGTCGCATCCAGTTGACATGTGGTCACTGTCATGTCCCCAGGGATCAGTGGCAGGGACACCCAGTTTAATACATTTATTGATGATTTGGATGAGGGGATTGAGTGCACCTTAAGTAAATTTGCAGACAACACCAATTAAACAGGAATGTTGATCTGCTGGAGGGTAGGAGTGCTCTGCAGAAGGATCTGGGTAGGACAGATTGACGGACAGAGGTCAACTTTATGAGGTACAGCAAGACCAAGCACCAGGTCCTTCACTTCAGCCACAAAACCCCCTGCAGCATTACAGGCTTGGGGCAGTGTCTATAAAGATGCTCAGTGGAAAAGGACCACAGGGTGTTGGTCAACAGCTGCTGAGCATGAGCCAGTGTGTGCCCAGGTGGCCAAGAAGGGCAGTGTCATCCTGGCTTGTATCAGCAGTAGTGTGGCCAGCAGGGCCACAGCACTGATTGTGCCTCTATACCCAGCCTTGGTGAGGCCATACCTCAAATCCTGTGTCCAGTTCTGGCCCCTCACTACAAGAAGGACATTAAGGGCAGAGAAGGGCAATGGAACTGGGGAAGGGTCTGCAGGGTAAGACCTACCAGGAACAGCTGAGGGGGCTGGAGGTGTTCAGCCTGCAGAGAAGGAGGCTCAGATCTTATCACTCTTTACAACTGCCTGAAAGGAGGGTGTAATTACACAGGGGTCAGCCTCTTCTCCCAGGTGACAAGTGACAGGACAAGAGGACTTAGCCTCAAGCTGTGACAGGGAAGGTTCAGGCTGGACATCAGAAGGAATTTCTTCATTAAAAAGGTGGTTAAACATTGGCATGGACTGCCAAGGGAGGTGGTGGAGTCACCACTCTGGAGGTGTTCGAGAAATAATGAACACTGCACTTAGCGCCATGGTCTAGCTGCCAAGATGTTGATCAGTCAAAGGTTGGACTTGATGATCTCAGAGGTCTTTTCCCCAAGCTAAATGATTCTGTGATTGTGTGAGATTCCCAAATTTCATATTATATTTCAAATGCTGCCACTGGTGATCGGGGAGCCTGTAAAATATGCTTTTCAGCAAACACTAAAGCCATGAATAATTAAGACAAATTTTGTTCAGCAAATGCAAGACCTAATATAAAACCAAAATAAAGTAATATAATATGGCAGGAAAGCATTACTGCCAACCAAGAGGGACCTTACAGTGTAACAGATTGCACATGATTTACAGAACTAAATTGGCTGTGAAATAATATTATCCATTCAAGCACAAACTTCATGTCAGTTTGACTTGCTGGTAGTGAAAGAAAGCTCTTACTGCAGGAGACAGGATTAACATAGGGAACATTTAGGTTTTGAATTATGCAACATTTTTCTTGCAACTACTTTTCACTGTTAACTACAACATGCACTTTATGCCTACGTTGTACATGAGAATGTAAGATTTCCGAACAATGTATCAAAAAAGTGAAAAATATTATTTAAAATTAATTTTGTATTACATGAAGGTAGTGACCAACAAGACTTAAATTTATGACTTGTAGGTATCAGTACCATTTTATAGTAGCATTTCATGGTTAAACTTATATTGATCTTGGATTAAAGGCATTACAGCTGAATTCCAAAACATTTACATTAGCTGTAAAGTGCACCTCTGCTAAAAAAGGCTTATTTGTAAACAAGTAACTGGCTAATTTGCAAAACATCCAAGACTTTGAGGGGATGGAATCTGAACTACCCTCTCAGGAACACCAGAAAAGCCCCTCTTATCTGGCAACAAAGATCATGGCACAGAAAAATATCACAGACCTATTGTTTACTGATCACACAACTACCCTGCATTTACAAACACTGGGAAATAAATTATTTTGGCATTCAAACTCAGAATCCTGAAAACACTGTATAACTTCAGGTATTGTTCAACATCGTTCCCTGAACTCATTCTTCTCATGTGAACTTAAATAACTTCTAGAGAAAAGAAACAGAAGAATGAAAGGGGGGAGGGGAGATCAGAAGTTTACTTTATACGAAATCAAATTACAAATGGGACATAGATTTCTATCTCTGTTTTACTGCAAATGCCATTGAACAGATTAGCAATGAGACAAGTTTACTACCATGTTTTTCAGCTTCCACAGAGACAGGTGCACACTACAAATATTTCTGGAAAATTTGGTAACATTTGGCAATCACAGTGTGAGAACTATTTAAGTTTACACATAAAATAACACATTTATCTTTTGCAACACAGGACAAACTGCTTTGTGAGTTGCATAAAGGTTTTTTTTTAAAATAATACCATATCAGCAGCTTGTCCTCGAGACTAACACTTGAATGCATGAACCTTGCTTCATGTATAGTTCTACTCTTGGGGCATAAGGTACCTTTTCCCTTACAGAAACACTTGAGCCAACTTAGCTGATGTCTTAAATATTGAACTTTGCCTGTAACTTTAAACATACAGAGCTAGCCTGAAATCATGTTAAGCCTGTGTTCAGTGTACTTCAGTTTACATTTGAAGCTGGAATTTGCATTCCCAAAACCTGAAAATGCTGATGCTGAAAAATACTTAGATCAAACTATCACACCATTGTAGTGAGACAAAAAAACCCTCCCAATATAAAGAGAGTGCCATGACACTGTCAGTCAGAACAGCTGTGTAGTAAGGTTCTTAAGAAACACCCTTTAGGAACAGATTGTTGTGGAATCAGAGCTGACCTAACTCACTGAAGCTTTTTACCATCTTGCCTGAGTCACCTCTGAGTCACACACACAAGCAGAAACTTTGTGCCTGGAGAACATCAGTGCAGGACAGTGCATTACTGCTCAGCATCAGTTCCAATGCATTTGCCCTGTGTGTTTTCTGACCATGCAGCTGGCAGACAAGGAAAGATAGCAACACAACAAAGTAGTAACATGTTTATCATAGGTTTTGTATGTGTGTGTATCTGACATTTCAGATGCATCTAAAGCAAATCCAAGAGTAAAGAGCATCTGTTAGTAAAAAGAGGATTTAGCAGTTAGAGGATTTAGTTAAAGATGATGTAGCATTCTCCCAAAAGTCTCTGAAACACAGATGGAAAACAAGTGCCAGCAATGCACTTCCTTTTGTAAGGTCACTGGTCCTTGCAGTTCCAGCCTTTCACCCAGCAAGCAACTGCACTCCAGCAGAGTGGGGCTGCTCTGCTGCCCATCCCAGCAGGCCCAGAGCTGACAAGGTGTGGGTGACTGGGCCACCAGGCCCTCTCTTCTCACCTGGTGGTAGTTGGCTCGTGCCTCCAGCATCATCTGCTGGGTGCTGATCACCTTCTTTCTCCGCCGGCATTCCTCCTTAAGCCCCTGGATCTCCTGCGAGCGCTGGGCCACCTCCTGGGCCAGCTGGTCACGCTGGGCCTGTGTCTCTCTCAGAGCCTCCTCCAGGCTGCCGAGCTGGGCACTGAGGTACTCCTGGGAGTGCAGCAGGTACTCGGTAGAGAGCTGCGCCAGGCGCAGCA
>NW_005054363.1:1077470-1080400 GCF_000277835.1 Geospiza fortis
TCCCCGCCCCACGGCCCTTCCTTCGGCTCCGTGCTCGGCACAAATCCCGTCCTTCTCCCTCCCGGCATCCTCCTCCCGCGACGCCTCCACAGCCTCCTGGCAGCGCCGCGCCAGGGAGCTCTCTCCCGCGGGTCCCGGTGCTCCCGCTGCCCCGCACGCAGCGCATCCTTTACCGTCTTCACACGCTACTCGCATCAACAAACGTGTCCTCGGCTCCGCTCTTATGTTTATGCATCCTTGACACAGCTACACAGCACACGCTTTCTCTCTCCGAATTCCCTTCACTTCGCGAAGTCTGTACATGCCACCCTGCTCGCACGTTCACTGCATCAACGTGGCTCCCTATCCTGTGCCTCCTCCGTGCTTCTCCTGACTCCAACACTTCTCAGTCCTCTACCCCTGTGCTGTCCTGATTTACACTCCTCTACCCCTGTGCTGTCCTGTGCCCTTCTCCAGCCTCGCCTAGTCAACTTTCTCCTAGACGTGACAACACCTGTCGCCTCCCCACCATCAGCATTCATACATATGTCGCTTCTCTGTACATCTTCATGCTGCTGCACCTTCATGTGCCTCAGCTGGTAGCTCTCTGCAATCTCTCCAGTGCACCTCCATACCCCTCCCAATGCCCATACACCTGTCGGGTGCTTGCAAACACCCTCCTCACCTTAACACAGCCACACACTTTGCAGGCCACTCCAACATGCTCTTGTCACTCATCAAATCCACACACCTCTGCCTGGTATCAGCACACACCAGACCCACTCCTGCAACCACACAACCCCACAACTTCACCACATCTGTCGTTCCTGTCTCATTCTACCAAGCCCAAACATTTCAGCCCCGTGAAGCACTTAATGCCTTGCATACATTACCTACTTTACCATCCAGGCACAAATACTTTTCTTCAACGCAACTAACAACTGCCTACATCCCTGCCTCACCTCAATCCCCAGTGCTCCCCAGTTTGGTGTTTCACCTGCTCCTGCTCAGTTGCTTCAAACACTAGTTGCTTCTAAGCAGCAGCATCCTTCTCCTCCATCATACAAAATTAACCTATTCCACTCGTCTCCAAAAACCTGCTTTTCCTGTCACCACTTCTTAATATTTCAGTCCCCTAGCTACGTCTGCCTTACTCCCATGTTCCACATTTATACCTCCCTAACTTTTCAGTCCCTTCCACACATATTTTAGTTTCTCATCCTCTTGGTCATTCCTAGATACATACCTCTCCAAGAACAGCCGCACAATATATCTCTTATCATACACTCCATTCCATAGATTCCTCTACATGATGCATTATAGACTCACAGAAATGTTCTCAAGGGACCTCTGGTGATCATCGTCCAGTCCAAATTTCTGCCGCACACTAGTTCACATCACCTGTGGCATTTAAGATGAACAGACAATCCATGACCTCCCTGTACAACCTGTTGCATGTCTGTGCTCTCCTCCTGATGAAAACATTTTTCTTAATGTCTTGATGAGTATCTGCTTTTACCAAGATTAAAAAATGGTTTGAATATTTTTGCCACAATTGTTCAAGTAACTGTAGGCCACTACTAGAGGGCCCCTTTTCCTTCTCTTCACCACACTAAATAAGCCCAGCTCCTTCACCTTCTTCTCATAGACTATGTAGATACTAATCATGTTAGGCCTCCTCTGTCCCCTTTCAGCTCCTCCACATCGTTCATACTCCCCCTTAGTATTTTCCCCCATTTGCCTCCTAGGAACTTGTAATGAACCTCACCTCTCATCTACACTTTCAACATCGCCCTCTCCAATATAAGCAGTAACATGTCTACCAGTAATCACAATAGAGAACTACTTCCAGAAAAATACCAGCAATGTTGCTACATGCACCAACATACGCACCCTCACAAATTACAAGCTCTTCATTTTATGTAGATTTCTATGTAGGTTGTTGCTTTTTGAACCTTGAACCTTAAGCCTACTGGTCACACTTACACCCAAGGTTCAGTTCCATTTAGATTCTTCCATTACTTACCACGCCACTTGTTTTTAATTTAGAAAAGATACTGTGTGCCTGTTTGCAACATTGCGGTCTTCTCCTGCAAGAATGACATTTTTACCACCTCCTTTTCCACGAACAGAGTCTCCAGCAAATCTTCAAAGAAATCTATTTAACTTTTTTTGATGTTATCAAATATAACTCTGCCATATTACACATAATGAAATCTAACTCCCAAAGATCTAAGCCCAATATGTGCTCCATCTATTTGACGTAGGAGGAATTTCTTAACATAAAAACCACATGAATTTTGAAAGCTACCACTTTTTGTGTCAAGGAGAAGAAGCCTGAAAAAGCACACATTAAATAAGGGCCTTTCACTGATAGGTGCATGGGTTTAATTAGAAAAAAATAACCAAACATTATTTAAAGCCAGCAAAGTAAACCATGCCTGAGGACAGCTTATTCTCCTCAACCAATGTATCTAGTCAGGAATATCCATACAGATTTGGAGCATGCTGCTCCAACTAAACCTGCTTTAATTGAATGCGACCTTGCAGCAGTACATCATCTATCCATCATATAATGGTCTTTGTTGGGATGCACCTTAAAGACCATCTAGTTCCAACCAGCTGCCATGGGCAGGGTCATCTTCTAGTTCAAGGCCCCATCTAACCCAGCCTTGAACACTGCCAGGGATGGGAGGGGCACCACGAAGTTGAAAAGAGTCACAAGCCGCCCAGTCATCTCGATGGAGACAGAAGAAGTACGGACGGGCGGAGGCGGTCCTTTTCGATCATTTTTCCCTTTTCTTTCTGCCGGATTTACTCTATTCTGGGAGCTGTGCCCATGAGGAATTTAGGGTCATCACCCACCCGCGAGGCCTCCTCGGTCAAGGATGGCACCGCTTGCTCCCCCGGCCACCCCTCCTCTCCAGGACGGGCGGCACGGGGGAAAAGCG
>NW_005054363.1:1080781-1086162 GCF_000277835.1 Geospiza fortis
TCTCGCTCCTCGAGAACCTGCACGGCAGATGTTGATGCCCAGGCGGGATGTCCTTTGTCTTGATCCGGTCCCGAGCCTCTCCGACCGAGAAGCAGCCTTTTCTCTCCCTTTTTGTAAAATGTAAGGGAAGTTACAACAAGCTTTGGAAAAACTGCATTTGGAAATTCAAGGCACGTTCTGCCACGCAGTCGCCGAACACGACACGTTTTAACCTGTGGAGCAGCGAACTTAGCGCAATGGGGAGTCCCCGCCAGCGCGGTGCGGGCGGCGCGGCAGGGCAGCGGTGGGGGGGGGGGGGGATGGGGGGTTTGGGGCTTGCAGGAGCCCGCCTGCCCACCGAGATGGATAGGGGTTTGAGGGGCTGCAGGATCCCATGTGCCCGCCGAGCTGGAGCGGGGTCTCGGGATCTGCAGCATCCTGCCTGCCCACCGAGATGGAAAGGGGTTTGTTGGGCTGCAGAGACTCGCCTGCCTGCCCGAGCTGGAGGGAAACCCGAGGGACCGAGAGTGTAGTGATAATCTCCAACGGGAGGAGGTGAGGAGCTTTCATGAGAGTTTTCTGACGTTTGGAAGAAAACACCATGTTCCAGTGCCAGGATAAGGCTGGGAGTATGCTTTCCTGCAGATATCTTAAACGAAGTAATGTCAGGTGAAGTTGTTATTCTCAATGAAAATATGTATTGTATCATGCAGATAGAATAATTCCAACAGCTACAGATTACCTCAAATCCTTCTGATTTGATTTCTCTTCTCTGTAAGGGTTTTGAATTGTGTTTTTCAATTACAAATGCTGTGGAGCCTTTGTGGCCACAAGGAAAATTTCAAACAGTTTGAATTTAATATAAATTATGCTGGCAAATTCAGTGATGGAAGTAATCATTAGACACTTACAATACCTAATCTTCATTTAGGAATTCCATTCAGCATGGGATACACCACTGTGTTTTCCAAAGTACAGACTTACTGAGACACCAACTTACTTTTCTGAACCGTGAAATTCTGTTGCGACAGTGTAGATGTGGGCACATACACTGTGAACACCAGCTTTAAGAAAAGAGGCAGTCATTCAGGTGCTTCAGTTTTTGATGCTCCAAGGGTGCAGTTTTGATGCTCCTCAGCACACTTCAGTCACTAATGGGTGTTCAATCCAGAGGATCAGGCTAGTCTGAAGGAAAACCTGAACATACATAAAATATGGACATCCAGTCCTCAGTACTAGTGACTTTTGTTTCTGCAGATATTCATCTGCTGGGCTACTAAAGCAGGTATTGCCAGAAGAAGATGCTTTATGAAGGCTTTAGTGTGGTAAACCTTAATTAAGAGAGGACTTTGAAAACCTGCAGTGTGACAGTCACAGCCTCTATGGAGCAGCCCTAAAGGCAAATATGCAGTACAAGTTGATGAGCACTTTATGTGAATAGTTGGAGCACTCAGAGAGCAAGATGAACAAGTGCAGGCCCTTAGGTGCCCAAGAAATTTTATACCCCGTGCTCTTAGAATGCCCTAATGACAACACCACAGTCTGTTCAGCATGCTTTCTAAGGATCTCTCTTGCTATGGAAGTGGTTTTTAGATCCAAGTCAATGCTAACTGTGTGCAAAAATGCTGGAAATGCTCTTGGGTTGATGAAGTGTGCAGAAATGTGGATTTTGGTTGCTTATTCTAGTATCTGTTTAATACAAAATACACAAGCAGGCCTTGGATGAGAGCTATAACCAAGATTTTTATGCTGAAGGGGTAGTTCTCACCCTTTCATTCTTTTACTCCTTATTTGTTCCAGAGCTTGATTAATCTTTAATTACTTGCTGTAGGTGGTACAGCCTCACTTGGCAAGGGTGGGTATTCTTTAACCCACATTAGTGCTGAGTTCTACCCTTATATACCTTTTGGTGACAAAAGTACTCTCCTAAAACATGTGTGGTTTTACTAGGAGAGGACCAAGAGCATTGCAAGGTATTTGTGAGGCTCATAGAGGAGCACCTGGAGAGCAACTGGAGAGCAGAAAAAGGAGAGTATTCTGATTGTGGGGTGAAATATGATGACGTCTCAGCAATGGCTATTTGGGAAATGGCCTGAGTAGCAGAGGTACTGGGCACTGAGGGAGGCTGGGCAGGGACAGCCAGGCCTGGCACTGCCCCCAGAGCACCAATGCAATGTGTTAAGTGAAAAAGTTATTTGTCTATTTTGTACTATGGAGGAGGACTACACATGTAGTACAAGATGGTTTAATTTGAGAGGGCAGTGGACAAACTGTCTTGGGAACTGAGAACTACACTCTTCAGTAACCTCTCTCCTACAGCGTTCTCAGAGTGACGCATACAAGTAATCATTAACTCTGGTGGAAAGCTGACTTCACCAGAATGGTGCAAGTATAATAATGAGTCTGGCCAGATTCTTAGTTTATTTAATCTTTTCCTTCCTGACAGTTCCCACCATGGCACATTTTTCAATTTTCAGGAGAGCTTAGTGGTTGGCTGGGGTTAAACTGTGGCAAATACCTATAATACTTCCATTTGTTCAAACTTTCCATCACTCAGTTTACCTGAGGAAATAATCCATGTATTTTTATCACAGGAAAACAAAATATTTAAAAGAAAGGTAGAATGAAACACTCTCCTGACCCCTTTGTGTCACCTCCTTCAATCCAACAAATGCCACCAGCCACAATTAAGTAATTTGAATAGAGACAATGCTCTATGTATTTTAATAAATTTTATTTTTAAGCTTAGGTGCTTCAGACTCTTTTCAAATTAAATCTTTTTTATCTTCAATAAAACAGTTTATCTTAAAAGTTTCTCTTTACATAACAAGTCTAGCTGGATTTTACTGAGATGGCCAGCTCATTTATCTTCCTTTCTTCCAAATTCGGAGGGAATTTAACTTAACTATAGAGAAATGTCTGCAAAGACACTGAAACCATTGATGCAATTGCAGTAATAGAAAGGTCACACAAGCAAGTACTTGGGTATTAACACTTAACTACCTCTAGATGAATTTTTAATGGCATACATTAGATATTTGTTCTTTTTCTAACAACTACATTGCACTTTTTCACTGATGTGGCTAGAACAGCCTGCAGTTGGGTGGGTAAAAGAGAATGCTAGATGGCATCATGGACCAATGGCATACAAGAACTTGTAAAATTCTGCATGAGGGGTCTTCTGCTGCCAGTGGCTTGAATGAATGTCTTGAGAGATGGAAACATTCACTTAGGAAGGAAGAGTATGGAGATGTCTGCTAGAGGAGGTAGAGGTAAGGCTGCACACATACATGCTGTAAATTCTGGTTAAAGTGCTTGGAAGTGCAAGCTTTGCTTGTTCGATGTTTTGGCAGACAAAATAAGAACAAACACCTTCAGTGATAGCACAGCACTTTGTCAATGGTATTTTTCACAGTTTATAAAATCAGAGACATTCAAGAGAAACAAAACAGCTTCCTGGTATCACAGAGGTTTGAAATTTGGAGCTGACCTGGGAAAAATATATGTAATTAATGATAGGTAAACCAAAACCAGTTTCACGGAAATCAAAACCAGTTATGGAAATAGATTGAATTTCAGAAATTGTTTCAATCAAGAAACAGGAAGAGTTCATTAAAGTTAACATTTTTCATACATTTTCTAAATAAAATTCTTTATTTCAGAAAAATAACAGTATCTCAATATTTGAAGCAAATTGTATTGATTTTCAGAGTAGATTTTAATTGAAACATATTCTATGCCCTAAAAAAAATACATGTTTTAATAAGGGCATAATTTCATAAATTTAATATTTTACTCCCTTGCCCTAGACAAGACTGGACACTCACACTCCCTTTCAAGTCCAATGACAAAGATCAGCTTTTCCAAGTGCAAGTTTACAGCATGTAAATTAAGTTCTTGTGGGTAAGTAGGAGCATCTCTGTTTCCATTTACTGTTAAGGAGCCCAGGTAAAGGAATTTCCCCACAGCCCTTTCCTGTGAACACCAATCCAAATGTGAAATTCCCAAAAGATGAGCCTACATGAATAAGAATCCCATGTTAAGCAGATGTACACTACTATTTCATTTAGCTCCATCACAGCTAAGTTTCTGACAGGGATGTACATAGGTGAGAACAAAAATTAGGTACAAGGACTAGAGAAACCTCTCGCAAGAAGTAGTCCTGAGAATACTACTTCTGTGTTATCATCCTCTCTTTCCTCCTCCTTTATGTTCATACTAGATTGTGCATACAACACAACAGTCCCTATATTGCTTCTATATTGTAACAGTGATTGTCTGCTCAGTTCAGTCTGCTATATTGCTTTTATATTCCTGGATCAGGAAACTTTTGTTAGGGTGGTTTTGGAATTGAGATCATTAATGAAATTCTATCTATCAGTTGTTTCACTAAGCAAACCTGGGTCCTCCACAGATATAACTATCTCCACCAAATGTCACCTTATTCAGTTCACTGTCTCTGAAGCAAAGAGTAGCTTCAAGAGTCATTCCTTGCTAATTGCCGCCCTCTGATGTTACTATATATTACTAGCAGCAGCTCAGGAGAAATTCCTTAGCTTTCCATCTTTCCAGCACTTTGAACATTAGTGTAGTCTTTCTCATCCACCCTTTCATGCCAGACTCAAGAATTCTGAAGGAACTTGTTTGTGAAACCAGCCTAATTTTGATGAATCCATTTGAAAGAGTTTTTATATTTCAGCTATATTGCTTTGCAATATAGGGAGGTGATTGTCCCACTCCGCTCTGCAGTGGTGTGGCCTCACCTCGAATATTATGTGCAGTTTTGAGTGCAACAATCTGAGAAACACACGAAGCTGTTAGAGGGTGTCCAAAGGAGGGCCATGAGGATGAAGGGCCTGGAGGGGAAGCCATATGAGGAGCAGCTGAGGTCACTTGTTCTGTTCAGTCTGGTGGAGACTGAGGGGAGACCCCATTGCAGTTACAGCTTCCTCATGAGGGGAAGAGAAGGGGCAGGCACTGATCTCTTCTCTGTGGTGACCAGTGACAGGACTGAAGGAATGGCCTGGAGCTGTGTCAGGGGAGGTTTAGGTTGGATATTAGAAAAAGGTTGTACCCCCAGAGGGTGGTTGGGCCCTGGAGCAGGCTCCCCAGGGCAGTGGTCACAGCACCAGCCTGACAGAGCTCAAGAGGTGTTTGGAAAATTCTCTCAGGCACATGGTGTGATTCTTGGGATGTCCTGTGGAGGGCCAGGAGTTGGACTCAATGACACTAATGGATCCTAACTCAGGAAATTCTGTGCTTCTGTGATAAGGCAAGGCTGTATTTCCCAGTCCGATTTTCAGTCTCTGTAATTCTCTGGGCAAATCGTTAACTACTTTTCACTCAAGGGATGTCAAGACGAGCAGGGCAGGAGAGAGCAAAGAGACAGGAGATGAAATACT
>NW_005054363.1:1086939-1126422 GCF_000277835.1 Geospiza fortis
TGCCGCTCGCCACTGCGGGGCCGCGGGTGCCCTGGTGTCCTCCAGTGCAGCTGGGTGACAGCACTGGCCTTCAGTGCTAGCCGTGAATTCCCCACTCCCGTGTGGATTTCGTGTAGTTCCGAAGTTCAAAGGCTTTTCCAGTTGCCCTTCTCAGCCGCAGCCAGTGTTAGTACCACACTTAGAGATTCGCTGAGGCTTTTGATGGTTGCGTTGTTGAATTAGTTCTGTTTTTGTTTTGCTGTTATGGTTTCTGTTGGTTTTTTGTTGGTTTTGTTTTTTTTTTTTTCACCTCTTGCCATCAGTATTTGAAGTTCAGCTTATCTGTGCTTTGTGTAGCTTATTTACTTTCATAGTATCCTGCCAGCAACACCTGTGTAGCCAGACTTTCATTCACAGGCTGCTGTTAAGTTTTTAACTCTGCTATAGAATGGTGGTTACAGTCAGGGTTTCAGCTGAGGGACATTCTTTACCTGCCAGTGGCAGATGGAAGTGGAACTGAAGCTGTCAGTAGTCAGAAAAGGGCTATGGACTTAAGGAATATATAGGTTAACATTAAAAATTCAGTTGGTGCACTAAATTAAATAGTTTAGCTGCTCGGGTGGCAACAGGAACATACTGTGGGAAAGACACCCTGCATTAGACCATGTACTGTGGTGTCAAATTGCCTGTTTTTTTTAAATATGCATTCTAGTAGTGTTAGAAGACAAATAGTAACTTTTGTCAGAGGATACTGTTTTTTTCCTCCCTTACAATGTGGTGCTCCTGCTTAGGATTCTTAATTTAGAGCAGCCAACCTATTTCAAGTATTTGGTTTAATGGCATTTGGGCATAGGGCATTTCCTAATTTGGGGGATATTGTCTTAACTTCAGTTAATAAAGATGTAGAGTACAGTAATAAACTGAGAAATGGTAGTACTGAATCTTATTTACTGAATTCACTAACTTCTTAAGTTAGGAGTTAATTTCTCGGAATGTGTCATTGGAGAATTTTTGGGGGGTTTATGTTATTTAAGTATCTAGATTTTTTTTCCTCACAAATATTACTAGTCTTTGAGCTCAAAGGTGTTCATAGTCACATTTAAATTTGTATCTTGATGTCTTGATTATAGAAGTCTGCCTTTTGTCATCTGATTCATGAATCTGGAAGAGTCATTCTGTATTAACTTTGTATCTCATAGTTGATGGCAATGAATACTATTTATATCTGGCTGGTAAATACTCTTAGTAAAGACGTTTTTGATTCCTCCTCTTCACCTCAATTTGTGATGAATTTGGCATAGATCCTCTTTTGGGAAGATTCATTCTTCACTGTTGTTTGTCCACACTAATCACAACAAAAAGAGGTGGCTGAGGAGGAATAAAGGAGTGTTGTTCATTTCTCCCCTCTCCTTCCTCGTAGCAGGAGAAAGGAAATGTAATATGGGAAAGAATAAAGGGGCTCTGAGTATACAGAGCTCAGTTAGTTACTGTCATACCACAAGCATTAAGTGTTTCTTTTTCTCCCCTCACTTTTTTTTTTCGCCCTAAGTTTGGGAGCTTTTTTGGGTTTTTTTTTGGCCCCAAATACAAAGGCCACTTGAGGGTGGGGCTTTTTTTGTCGGCCAGTCTTTGCTGTGTTTACCA
This sequence comes from Geospiza fortis, assembly GCF_000277835.1. Classification (NCBI taxonomy): domain Eukaryota; kingdom Metazoa; phylum Chordata; class Aves; order Passeriformes; family Thraupidae; genus Geospiza; species Geospiza fortis. The sequence continues at coordinate 1,088,563 of NW_005054363.1, forward strand.
ACTTCCTTTGCAAACGGAGGGAGTGAAAACTTGATGGGTGGAAGTTGCACATATCTCTGCTCTATACTCTGAGGCTCCTTGTAAACCTCAGAAATGTTGCTTCTGAAACTGTTGGTGCTTGTCCATATCTTACCTAGTTCAGTCTAATTCTTGAAAGTCATGTTAGCAAATACACCTAAAGCTGAAACCAAACTGTTGAAAAATAACAGCAAACTTGAGATTCAGCGTCATTCTGATAAAAAAAATGTTGCAAAAGCAGGATCTCCCACTCTCCTGACAAGATAAGGCAATCATTAAGTTCCTCTATTGGGAAAAAAAATAAAAGTTTAGATGAATGCAGTTAAGATTAATGATATGCATGCTGCTGCTTTATCGTTGAAACAACTGCCTTTGGTACACAGCAGGAACTAATTCTGTTTATTTTTGTAATCTTGTTACTCAGCTTGGGAACAAGATTTAGGAAAAAGTAGGTGGAAATTCTACAGTGGGGGAAAACAGGAATGTGTAGACAAATGCAACATCTTGAAACTGTTTTCAGGTTGCAGGGCTTTCTTGAGTTCTTTGCAATGTGGATGGGACTGATTATACAGGGATATAGTTCAAGTCTGTGGACTTAGGTGCCTACATATTAGCACCAATTACCCTAATAAAACAAAAATCCTACCAGGAAGTTATCATTTATTTGAAGTGAGTGTATTTAACTGGAAAAACAGGTTAGCTGCACCTGCTTGTCTTGCCTGCACCTTCTGATTGTTGTCCCTTAAACAGTTGTCAGGGTTAGTACCAATTATATGGAAATAGTCTGGGGGTTTGTGTTTGTTTGTTGTGTTTTTTTTTTTTTTTTGTTTTTTTTTTTTTTTTTGGCTCTTAGACTCTTGCCCCAGACTTGCGAGGACTCCAGGCTCTGAATTTATCCAGAATATTTGACTTGATTTAACAGCTCATTTGCGTGGTTGTTTGAGGCCCAGGGTGAATATTTAACACTTAGGCAGTCTTTAGAAATTATATTAAAATTAAAATACATGGAAGTTTTTAAAAATAAATTGTAAGCTTGCATATCTCTTGGGTAAATTTAGTTTCTTGGTGGAGCATGCAGAACTTCTTCAACTGGGCCTGTAGTATCCAGCTCACCAATGTGTATCTGTTGTAAAGAGCTCTGTAGGGTGGGGTTTGGTGTTTTTTTTTTTTTTGCTCCAGCTGAACTTTACTTCTTAGGCTCATTCCCAGACCAAAGAGTGCATAGGTACCCAAATAGTTTGCAGAGAATTTGAGTCCTTGGACTCCTGTGCTTCTGTTAACAGTTTTCAGATGTCTCCTGTGGGCTGCTTTATTTAGAGCAATTGTTTGCCTACAGCCAGAAAATGAATAAGCATAGATTTCTGTGAATAAACAGCTCAACCATCAGGTCAGTGCAGTGTTCCTGAGTAGTTACGGTGAGTGTCACTTTTCATCGTGGTTAGGCTGATGATGCAGGCTGCTCGTGGAGATTCATGCACCAATTTAGGATGTTCAGCAACTTGCAGAGCTGAGGTTTAATGTATGTCAGTGTTTAATGTATTTTACAGGGAATCTAGAGGAGTTCACAATTTGCTTCTTTATTTATCCATGTTGCTCCTGCTTTTATTACTTGTTTGCTATCAGTGGGCACTTTCTCATTGTTTTAGTAATTGTCTTCATTATTTACAAGGAAAAAGATGGCTCTTCCACCTAGAGTATTATGTAACTGTAAAACTGTACTGCACATAACATGTTTGAAAGATACTAAATTGTGTAGGTACATCTTACTGTGGAAAAATGTATTCTTGGAGCTATCCTGATGTGACTGAATGTAAATCAAGGATGCTTGAGACTGTGGGAATTGAATGCCATATTTGGGTAGATGGAAAGTTCATCAAAGAGTAATTTATAGCCCAATTCTAGGATACCATTCCCAATTAGCAAGTTTTGAAAGATTTCAGGTGTTTGTGTGTGGGGAAACACAGAAGGGATGAAATTTAAGAGTTTTTAGTTGGTATTAGGTCATGTTAAATACTTCAGTCTGTTTATAGTTTTATACCTACCATACTGCTAGCATACTTCCGAAGCCAGGGAAATTTGTGGTGAGCTTTTTTTTCAGCTCTTAGTTTTTTCATTGTGTTTCATATACTTGTTTTGTCATTTTAAAGGACACTGGACTACTTGATGATTGAAGCTTTAAGCTAGTGAAGGAAAATGGGCAAGGAAGAATGTCCTTTTTTGCTGCAAGTTGGATACATAAAATGCGAATACATTTTTTATATGCCTAGAATTGACTTTAAAATGAATCGTTTAGTAAGATCCTCAAATAAATATTTTTCAAGTAGGCAGTTTTTTTAACTCCATGTACTTAAACAAAAATATTCACTGGAAATTTGGGACTTCATGAAGTAATTTCCATTAATTAAAAAAAATTTGCTTTCTGTCATTGTTCTAAAACAAATAATTGAGTGGAGCCCTTGAATCCAGCGTGCTGACTTATTGTCAGTCTTTTAGCAGATAGAACTGTCTCTAGTGGATGCAGAGGGGATTTTGTTCATTTTAGTAGAGACAGCTCAAGGATTTTCTTGTAATGTGGAATTAAAAGAATTATGAGCTGTATCATGGTGTAGAAAGGAAAAAATAAATTAAGAACCCAGGTATTGAGAGCTCCTACATCTAAAATCGTGATGATTTGGTGATAAGAAATTACTGTTTGTTCATTACAAATGCATTGTGGTTTAATCACCTTTCAGTGTGAGAAGTTTGAATATACTTTCCTTCAATCAGCTGTACTTTAACGTTTTAATTTGATTCTAAAAACAACTTTGGAGCGCTACTGCATTTTTGTATTTAAAGTGCCTATCTGAATCAGCTCAGTGCAAAACCTGAGTGAAATAAGTTATAAATCATTGGGTTTTAATATAATGTGCTTATTCAGGATTTCAATATATTGCCTTGCTTAAATCTAGGCATAGGGTATCCTCTTAATAAATGAAAATTTTTCTAGTGTGAAAGTTTTTTAATAGTCATAAGCTGGTGGGTAATTTGTAGTGGAATTCTGCCGTGATCTGAAGACTCCAGGATGCAGGACACGTGAAAAAGCTGTTGCTGAGTTGATGTATGTACAGCATGTACCTGCCCTTGGCTGCCCATTTCTTCTCAACAATAGTCTTTCCCTGTTGTTTGAGCAGCAGCAATTTATTAGCTTTAAACTCAAACTGGCACTTCTAAGACTTACCACTTTAGTATGGTTTTCATGCTACTGGTTAAAGGAAATAGGAGTGAGAATTTTAATTGTGTGTCTAAACTTGCAGTCCCGTAGAAGTTTGCCCTGGAAATTATAGAGACAAGTGTAGTGGATGAGAAGCCAATCTTTAAGTAGCCAAAGAGTTCTCAGTTAAGTATGAAGTTACCATCAGGGTCATGAATTTTAGTTTAGAACCTGTGTGTATTTGCTGCATGTGTGTGTTACGAGTCCTTTCCAGATTCTTCTGAAATTGAAAGTCAGAGTATGTTACTGAAAGTGTGGATGTGTATTTGGTGCCTTGTCACAGTGGGGTGCAAAGCAATGTCTTGTGTACTTTGACACATCCTAATTGGGACACACTATGAGGTTATTAGACTGCAGGGTGCTTTACAGAGTCTCAGAAGCCCTTAGATTGTAAAAGACCTCTGAGATTACCTAAAGTGCAGGACGATGTGACTTCTGCCTCTGTCAATAATGGTTTGTTACATGTATTGTATTATCACTGTATGTGTTTGCTGTAATCAAACTGTTCATTCAGAGCCTTCATCTTTTTGTTTTTCTTTAAGGAGCTGAGTGTGGAATAAATGCAGAAGTAGAAAAACAACTTGAAATGGGGAAGAAATTATTGGCTGCTGGGCAGCTGGCAGATGCTTTGTCTCACTTTCATGCGGCTATAGGTATGTATCTCAGGGAGGTGACTCTTGTACTGAAATACCTTTGGGTAGGTTCTTCTCACTGTTTGCTTCATTAAATATCCTGCTTTCTTGCAAATTACATTCCATGAATCACAGAATTTGGGCTATCTTTATACAGCAGTTTGGACAGAAGCCAGCAGAGATGCAGTAGAATATTTATGCTTTGGTTTTGATAAAAGAAAACTGTTAAATTAACTACACAATACATAAACACTTAAGTCACTGTTGTTCTAGAAGCTAGCTGTATGAAAGGAATTAGAGTTGACTCTGATATTATTTGATGAGGTATTCCCTGTCTAATCCCATCAAGATCAGGTTTCATCTTTATGATGTTTTTCAAAGTATGAGTATGTCTTTGAAAGGCTGACTTTATCCATGCTTTCTCCTATCCAGTGCTGTAAAAAATTCAATGTTTAAAATAGTCACTCTCTCTCATCTTATTTTTTCTTAATTAAATCTTGAAGTAGGTGGTGTCTCAGTGAAACTGATGCTGCAAGTTTGAGATACTGAATTGGCAGTGGAGAGCAAAATTGTCCCTCTCTTGTAGTCAGATAGTGAGTTTGTTCTTGTTTGGTGTTCTGCATTTTCAGCAAACTGAGAAGTTAAATGTTTGCTTTTAAGAATTTTAAAACAATTTAGCTGATTAAATCCTTTAATTGAAGCCTAGAGACAGCACCAGTAAAAAGCAGTGTCCATTAACACTACAGTTTCTTAATTGCATGGTACTGTTTTAACTTCTTGGACTTTGTTATAATGTGTACAAGTGCATTTTTTTCCTCTGTGAAAAGAATATTACTGAGATGTTATACATTGATGAGTCATACTGTTAATACTTTTTAATTTATGCCTTGGTTTAATAGTGAGATGTAAACGAAACATGGGTTGCTTCTGAGTTATTAATATTTTCTTTGCATTCTCCAAGATCAACTTCCCTTATATAAAGAGAATGGAGGAGGCAACTTGCCTTTTTTTCTGTTATGGAAGTTCCTTGTTCCACCTAGATGCAGTCTGTTCTCCTTTGATTTGTATGTTGCTGCCAAAGCATTTCGATGGGGTCCGTGCACTGTTAGTGCTACAGCCTGATTTTTTCCTTTATTATTGATTGGCAAAGTTGAACTTGGATTTGATGAGGAGACCAGTTCAGTGTGTGGCTGTGCAGGTCCTGGTGGTGTTGTAGAGGCAGCAGTGGTGTGAGGTGCCTGCATGGGTGAAACCCACTGCTTTGCCAGCTGTGCTAGAGCAGCTTGTAGAAATATGCTGTGACCATCTCAGCTATGACCTTTATGGGATTCTTATTTGGATACTGATTTTGGCCTGATTGCCTCATTTTTATCAGACTTCTTCTTTGGATTTTGCTTTTTTGAAAAGATTTTAAGCATGATTTGCCAGTTGTGCTTGTGAGGAGGTAAGAATTCTTTCCTGGCTGTACTGCATCATTGTAGACTGAGGTAAATAGATTTTTCTGTCTTGTCTCAGGCAGTATATTTTTGGTTTTTTTGCAAACATCTGAAATAGAAGAAAACTGCGGTCCATACTACCTCTCTTTAGTTAAATTTTCAACTCTTTCTTCCATCCCAGCTTATGCTTTCTGTCTGGGTTTCAATTGCTGTTCATTACTGTTGCTGGAGTGCTGAGGCAAAGCTATGTGTCAGATAATCATCTGGTGATGAAATGTGCTTTCTGTGTTAGCTCTTTCCTACCTTTCATCCTTTGTGTATTAATCAAGTTCCTTAATTTCAGCTGTCAATTTGTACCTAGCGTACACCTTTAGGACTCAATGGTGCTTTTTTTTTTAAAGGGTATTAACAGTTGAATTTATTTGGTGTTTATAATGCTGACATACAAAGACGCATACTGCATGGGAGTGCGTATTAAATTTCAGCTCTGGAGATGACCATTTTCACAATCAAGTTACTGTAGAGGAAGAGTACAGATAGCTTCTTCTTGGTAATGGAGGTGGCCAGCTATGAAACTTCGTTGCTGATCATAAGATTTTTGGTGGTGCTATTTCTTCCATTTATTTTGAAGTTCAACTTTAACCTCAGATGATGTGAGGAAGAAAAATACTACTTCTGTTCCTCAGATATGAATGTCTGCAAATTCTGAATTGATTTTTCTGTTTTTAATAGTATACTAAAAGGTTTTCTGTATTCCAACATTGGGATGTTTCAGTGGTTGAAGTTACTTTTCCTTGAGAGCCCACAGTAGCTGTCACCTGTTTCTGTTAAATACTGCATACAGAAGAATATTAAGAATATTATTCTTGTTTTCAGAGACTGATGTTTGCCTCTTGTGCAGGAGTATGTGCTAGCTTGGAGAGTGTTAAAGTTGCTGGATCTTGGAATTTTGACCAGGAGACAACATGGAATGTGTGGGCTCTGAAGTTAGCCTTCATGTTGATAGTGTATGTGCATTTGTCTGCTGGTGAGAGGGAATGTTGGTGCCCACTTTATTACTAAGGAAAGAAGTTGCTGATATTTCAATGAATGATATAAAGAGTTAGTGTCTGTGTTGACATTGCACTAACATATTAGTAATTTTGGGAGTATTTGCATGTATCCAATATGGTGATCAGCACCTGGGCTGGAAAATGATGAATTAATGTGCTTTCAAACGTAGGCCTGCAGCTGGAGGTAAAGCATTAATACATAGAGGCTGTTCTCCCATATAAAGCTGAAGAACACATGCATATTTGACCTTCACTCTCAATTATTTGGCATTTACAGTATTTGTGTAAACTTTATTGTTATATAATTAAACTGCACAGAAAATACTTCTTGCATAACATTACAAATTTTATGTCTTATTAATGTATGCCATTGTTTCCAGTGGCTTAAAAGTCAGATGATATATTTTTAGTCATTACGGTTCCACTGTACCAGAAATTTCAGTAGCTTTGAGATAGTATTCTGATTAGTGTTTGTTTATTTGCAGAGGGAGACTCTGAGAACTACATTGCTTATTACAGAAGAGCCACAGTGTACTTAGCCATGGGCAAATCTAAAGCGGCAATTCGCGATTTAAGTAAAGTGGTTGAATTAAAGCAGGACTTCACATCAGTAAGTATTACTGGAACTGAAGATTTGTTCAAGTGTTAAAAAAAAAGAACTGCTTCAAAGAAGGTTTGGGGTTTTTTTCAGACTTTGCTCAACAGGAATAGAGAATACATTGTCCCTCAGAGGGCTTTAAAGTGGGTAAAATAATAGCAATGGTGTATGTGCCTTAATTTGCAACAATGTTGAGTACAGTCTAGACAGTTATTTGAACAACTACTAGTTTTACTAAGTTAATGGATTTATACTAAACACTTCTCTCACTTGTGGTTATTCTGTTGTTCACCAAGGCTTTGCCATTTGGGACAGGGAGAAGAAAGCACACAGATGCCTCTGGGTTTTTTTTTCTCTTAATCATCATTAGATTTGAGGTATCTGTTTTCCACAGTAACTGTCCTAATCTCATTGCATTCCTGTGTGACTGTTGCTAGTTCAGATTTGCTTACCCCTTTCTCCATTCTGTGTACTATATGTGGAGACTGCCCTGCTAGTTGGAAACTGATGCTGAAGTCCTCTCCAACTGATTCTCTCAGCTCTCTTTTTTGTGAGCAGTGGCATGTCCTGTATAGTTGACAATAAAGGAGCAAATGTTAAATTCACTGTTGTATGAAAATATTCTTATTAGAAATCAAAGTCTTCTAAATCATTGACTTTTCTTTTTATGTAGCTTCTATTATTCTGAGAGTTTAATGAAATTATTAAATGTGGGAATTGTTTATTATTTCTGCTATTTAATATGTAAGCAATTATAATCTGAAAGGTGGTGTAAAGTCACATTCACTATGATTTGTGAAACTTCTTACGTGAGTTCTTTTCATAAAAATTGTCTGCTTTTTGTCCCTCAGTTCTGGTGCAGAACAATCCTTTGCCATTGAAGAGGCCTTATAAGAACATTGTTAAATCAAAAAGACAAAGAATGAGTGTCATGATCCCTGTTTCAGCTTGTTAGCTATACTAAGATGAAACTTGTGTTCATACTTTGCTCAATTCCCATTTGTAAATAAAAAGTTATGTTTCATTTCAGGCAAGATTACAAAGAGGACACTTATTGCTTAAGCAAGGGAAATTTGATGAAGCAGAGGATGACTTTAAAAATGTGGTAAGTTGGAGACCAGTGTTGAGCTACATCAGTACTTTTAAGGTTGGGTTCTGAGCCAAGGTCACATCTGAACTCTGATGCTCTGTAGAGTATATGCTGTCTAGGCCTGAGTTTGTCTTTCCTGTTCTTTGCAGGCATAGTAGCTAAGCAACTTTTGTATGAATAAATGACCGGTGAAATTGCAGTATAGTGATGCAGATGAAAGGGGGTGTTGTCTGAAACAAAGACTTGGGAAAGTCTTTCTTGTTTATGCCTGGTACTTCATGATCTCTGCTTACTGGTAGCTGAAGGAGCAGCCTGCATTCAGGAAAGAGAGATGTAGTTGAACTCTGGTTTACATCACTATATTGATGTCTCCCTGGGAAGTCACTAGGGGCATCATGGATCAACCTTTGCAGGTTCCTATCTCTTTTTACTGATTGCAGAAGAATTCTTGATTCTTAATTTTTAGTCACTGAGCAGTTAAATCAGTACATTTCGGTGGCATCCCTCTGTCTCCTAATCTGCAGAGTTCTCCATGTTCATGAATGTCTGACAGTACTTTCTCTTCATGATCAGGAATCGTGCAGCTTCCAGCTAGCTACAAGTAGTTGGATATTACGCACCTAAAACTCACTTGGGCTATTTTTAGTTTTGATGGGTATTTTGTGCATTTCAGCCCTATGCTGCCAAGCTAAACTGATCTAACCCCAGAAAAAAAGCCCTCAAAGAATATGAATCTAGATTTCCTCTCTATTGCACAAAATTCATGTAAATATGAATATACCTAAGATACAGTCTTCATTCTTGCTTGCTCTTCAGGAGTTGCTAGTTTGAACAGCTGGTGTGTCCCTTAAGCCAAAATAAGAAGAATTTGCAAAGAAACAAATGCTGTCTTGTTGGCTGTCTCTGAAAAGACTGATGAAAAAAGAAGTTGTGTGGTCCAGATTGCAGCTGTTTAATGGAAATCTTACTAGGAAGTGAGGATGACAAAACTGGAGTGGTTATTCTGTATGTTCTGCAGGGCAGCTACGAGGAATGGCTCTTGCAGGTAGAAATGCACCAGGCAGTTCTTGTGTCTGTAGCAGAGCTCCAGCAGCTTATTCTGAAGTTCACGTAGCAATGGCATCTCTGGCTGCTTCTTCCCTCAGTAAGTTTCTTAGGAGTGTGTAGTCTGATAGCAGCGCAGCCCTGCTGTCTGCAAATGTGGGTGAGAGTTGCTCAGCTCGGATTAACTGAGGACACAGTTGCTGCAGTAACAATTATGCAGTGTCAGGGTTGATTGTGAGTCTGTGTGTGCATCTCTTTGCAGTTACTGTTTCTTGAAGTATTGCTTAATGCTGCATATGGAATTGTTTCTCCAGTCAACTGTAAAATATCTTTTCCTATTGCCAAACCTGCTGCAAAAATTTATTTGCTGCCTTTGGTCAGTTCAAATAGTTACAGTACTCAATCAGGATCAGGCTTTAAGTCTGAAGTAGAACAGAGTTTCTTCCCAGAAGCTAATGTAGGAAACGAGCATATTAGTTCTCAATCTGACTTCCATTTTCCTTTGTTCTGTTAGCAGTGTTGTCTGTGTAATTAGGGTGGTCTGTTTTGAAGAGCATAGTTTTCAGTTAAGTACAATATATTCAAGCAAAATGACTAAATACTAAAGTAGTAATTTGCAAAAGGTTAAATTGTTCATGTGTGGAGTGGGTTAAATTGTGCTACATACCTTGAAATCTTTAAGTGGAATACCTGTTTCTTTGAGAGGTTTTCCTTGTTTTTTAAATCTTGCAGATTTCTCATTCCTTCTCTTGTAGTCATGTTCCTTAAAAAGGGTCTCAATAATTTAGGAGATGCAGTCATTTTTGAGGGAGAGAAAGCAGGAAAAATTCAGCCCATCTAAATGGAGAGAAGGATGACAGGTAAACTTTCACATCTTGTCAGACCAGTGGCTTTGTGTAGAACTTCAAAAAAACCCATAACTATTCTTCATATAAAACAGTAAACCTGTCCTTTAATGTGTACTTGTGGAAAGAAAATTAATGTATTCAAATTCTTTCTATATAATTTCATAGTATCAGGAGAAGGTTTCATTGTGAGCACCCTAAATATCTTTAAATGATTGATTGCTAAGCAGTTTCTCTGTATATTCCTGCCCTCTCTGGCATATCAGTACTGGCTGCCTTGTGAGGCAGTGCTAGTGTGAGAATGGGCAGTGGAAATGCCTAGCTGCAAAGGATACAGTATTCCTTTTTGGGAGCAGAGCCTCTTGAGATTCAGCCTTCATGTGTTATTTTTAGCTGTGTTTTTTTTTGTACTCTGTACTTTCCTGTTGGCTGAAATTAATCACGAGGTATGGATAGAGGGTGTGATTCAGACTTGTGCCTTCACATATTAAGCAATGCTGTGTTTCTAGAAACCTCTCCTTTTGGCCAACAGATGAATCAAGCTGATTAAATTTTTTACATGGGTCAGGTTTTACACATGAAACAAGGAGTAAGCAGAATTCCTTTGGTGATTTTACAAAGTTGTTGCTCATGCTGTATGAATAGTAATTATTTCTCTGCTACAACTTTGGTTTAGTGTTCATATGCTTTAATATCAAGTTCCTTCTGTTTGGGTTAGTGGTTTCTGATTAACAGAAGTCAGCAGGACAGATCTGTGGGTGCATCAACATTCGTGTCCAGGGCCTCAAGCCATGAAAATCCTGGAATGTTTATTTTACCTGTAAGCATGTGATTTTTACTGAATATAAAAGGGATATTGGCATACTTTCATTGATGGAAGGCCTTCCGGAAAGGTGACAAAAACAATGCAGATCCTGGCAGCCCTGTGTATGTGCCTTTCAGTGTTGTCAGTGACTCTGCTTATGTTTGAGAGGAAATTACAAGCATTTGAGTTGGTGAATTCTGTAGAAGGTACGGAATTAGAGCCTTGTCTATTGGAAAGTGGGGAAAGGTCCAAATTGTTATATTTCTTTCAAATTCTAGTCTTTTTTTAAGACTGACTGTAACACAGTGCAATTTATTGCAATAAATATTGTAAATGGAGGTGTCCTAAATAGACAATTCTGTCTGCCTCGGAAGAACAAACACTTGAAGGCTCTACACTGAAGGCACCGCTTCTAGTTCCACTAGATGTCAGCCAAGACCAAGTGACTGAGCTCTGTACATCTGCAAATTGCTTTCTCATCTAAAGCCTCGCCTGTTGCAAAATACGTTGGACAACAGCTTTCCATGGTTGGTTGTTATATGTAATAGTACTGTTTTGGATGTAGGTGGGAGAGGCCATCTTATGGCGCTGTGAGTTAATCAAATTGGGTTAAGTTACTAGGCAATCTAGTTGGCTGTTTGAGGCTCTCTTAACCACATCTGAGATATTTAATATAACATTAGATATTTCCAAATACATTTCTCCTGTTTTTTTTTTTTCATCTGTCTGTCATTTTAGCTGTGTTACCTGATATGTTACCAGTGCTGGGCTTTCTTCTGTGCAATGTCCTTGAGTGGATGGATGTCTTGCTCTTAGATACCACAAACTATGGACGTTCCCTCATATCCCTTGGTTCCCTGTTTTACAACCTGAATGAGCAGGCTTCTTTTCGCTTTAGTTAATGTTACTTATTTAAATATCATAGCAATATGCTATTACTTATTAGGAGCTTATGAGTGTTTATTTTCATCATACTGTAGCACACACTCAATGACTTTTGTTTGAATGATACCTTGAAAAATTTCCCTGTCTCTAACTGGACATGTTGTGCTACCTAAAATTACCTAGGATGATTGACTCAAATGGTCTTGATTACTATTGGACTTGCCTCCATGATTGTAACATTGCTTTTCATATTCCACTGACTTTTTCTCCAAATACATTACCGGAAACATACCTTGAGTCTAAGGAGATCATAAGTTTTCATGGAAGTATAAGGCTCATCCATAGCAAAGGCTCTTAATTTTTAAGAAAATGCTGAGAAATTGAGGAAGAAATCAAACAAGTCTGCTGGAACTAAAGAGTTCAGAACTTCAGAGAGTTTTGTAGACTTGGTATTTTTTGAAATTACAAGTGCAGAAATTTGCTTCTGCTACAAGCTCCAGATTTTAGGGAGAGAGTGGATGTGCAGCATCAAGGGCTTATAGGCAGAGTTCTAATCAGAAGAAAAGCTTTATGAGACTTACATTGGGAATCTTACAAAGAAAGAAAACTCTTTGATCACATTGTTGTTCTCTTGCTGAAAGACAATGTAGGGAATAAAGGAGAATTTTCAGATCTAGGTACAAGTTGATTTTTGCCAGGTAAAATGAAAAACTGCATAAGATTCAAAAAGATTTATAAAGAGGAATTGAAGACAAAGTATGGGACCTGTGCATGATTTTGGTATAGAATTTAGGCTTTTTCCTTTTGTATACTCAAGTGGTAGAACCAGGGGAAATTCTGGTAAAGGACTTCTGAGGCCTGAAGTTGAATAATGTTAGAGACATAAGCACAAAATACATGTATTTCAGAAACGTACTGGTGAGAAAAAGGGAGATGGCCACTTCAACATAAATGGGGGAAGAAAAAAGTATTGGATGTCTTTGAGTGACTTCAGTTCACATTCTGTGTATAGAATGCAAGATAATGCAAGTTTTTACTTAAAAACAAACAAGAAAAGTCATGCTGATTTATCCCTTTTAAACTTTGAAAGTCATTGAACACCAACAAGTGTGAAGTCAGCGATTCTTTCAAGCTACAGTAATGCTACAAATTCCCTGGCTTTGCAAGGGAACATCTGAGATTCTCTCTGGCCATGTGTATCTTCCTGGGTGATAGTAAAGCTGCCTGAAAGATATTTTTAAATTTTTTCTTTGACAAGATAAACCTGCCTAAGAAAGAGGCAAGTACAATGTAATGACTTCCACTTGCTCAGAGAGAGGGGTTAAGAGAAATGAGAGTCCTTGTAGACAAAATACTAGACTTGTTTAAAACTATGTAAGAAACAGGACGCCTGACTGCCCAGCTGAGTCTTTTCCCTGGTTGTAGCCACTTAACTTGCTGCTGCAGCCACTCTTTGTGAGGAAAATGTAAGAAGCACAACTTCACAGTAACAACTGTCTGGAACATGTTTCATTTATTTCTGCTATGAAGTTATAAATGTGTATAGTGCTTAAAGGGAGAGATGCAATTAGGCCATGTGATTACACTGTCTGTTGCTCTGAGGAATCCAGCGTTTAACAGCTGATAGCAGCGGTGAATTAATCAGGTTACACAGAGGTCCACAACGTCCAGCAGGTGATGGGGGACAGTGACTGTTGTGTTTGATGTGTCCAGTGATGATTGATCAGGCATGAAGAACTGGATTTCTTTGACTTCTGACATCTTGCATTGAATCTCAAAATGTTTTTTTCTTCTGAAGTTCAGAGGTAGAAATACTTCCAGTGGAGTTTGGAAACCCACTTTATTCTCAGCTTTAGTCAGTTCTCCATGATATGATTATTCATGGGACTGAAAGAGATCCTTGAACAAGCATTTGAGCCTCTCTCCTTATTCATGTTTGCAGCTCAAATCCAATCCTAGCAATAATGAGGAAAAAGAAGCCCAGACTCAGCTGACAAAATCTGATGAGCTGCAGCGCCTACATTCACAGGCATTATCTGCCTACCAGCAAGAGGATTATGGAGCTGCTATTTCTCTTCTTGATGAAATCTTGGCAGTAAGTGTTAAGTCAAATGGTACTGTGAAAGTAAGAACTTTTGACATCTTGTTTTTGTTTAATAGTTTCTTTACTGATGTGAAAATAACTTTGGTGTAACCAGTTTAGTTTTGCTGAGCACTGTGGGTCTATAATTGTGTTGGAGAGAGGAGAGGGCTGAGCACTAGCTGCAGAAGAAGTCATAGTCTGTCTTAAAGATACTTCAGTTAAACATCAATTACAGATAACTTTATTGATTATACTTTTCTATTTTTCTACAATTTGTTATTCTTGGGGAAGCTGGGAAGAAGTTTTTCTGAAATCAGTGAAGTTTTGCCAAGTATAGGAGTTAGTTTTTTTTTAATCTGGATTTTTCGTTGTATATATGCAGACAGTTTTAGTCTTGAGAAAATGAAGTAAAAAAGATTAAAAAAAACCCCACAAAATTAAAAATGTAGATAGCTAGCTGAATTTTCATCTTGTTCCTTAGGTATCTGTATTCATTGGATCTTAATTGGTGTAAATAGCCTGATAGTGCAATGTAAATAACTTAGTCATGTGGGCATTTTGTGTGTCATATAGAAATGTACTGAAAGACAGTTAACTGCTATGACTCTGCACATACAAATTAGTGCTGTTGACTTGGAGTTAACAACCTTGGAGCTTTTGGTGATGGAATGGCCACAGTGAATGAATTGGTTTATGGGGAGGTAGTGTGGAAAAGCAGGAAAGCCTCCTCTAAGAAGATAATTTCCAAACAACTGATAAGACTTAGACAGATTTAATTCCCTAAATCAAATTTTGATAGGCAGTTTCTCATAAGTAATTAGTTTTGCCTTACTGTGACAATTTTACCTCTCTTTATTCTTAAAATCCAGATATTAAGGTCAAACTTGGTGGAGCTGCATCTTACCCACAGGCTTCTTCCTGGAGGACAGCTGACAGCTTGGTCCTTGCTGTTCATTACCTCTATTCTTTTGGGAAGATACAATAATTTATGATTCTGATATCCTTTCCTGGAGGCTCAACAGACTGTTCTAGTTTAAGCAATGCCAGTAGATTTAATTCATCTCTCTGCATGAGTTCATTGCATCATTTACAAAATTTTCAGGCCTTTGTTTTTCTATTTGGGCAGGTGCATCACAGCATCCACCAGGAAGCAGAGATGCTAATTTCATGAGCTCTGCATGCAGCTTGAACCTTATGCTGTTGCAGTTGGCAAAGTGAAATTAAATGGGATTTTTCTTTTGGGGAGCAAAAGAGCTGAAGTGTTATGGACCAAAAACAAGCTTTAATTTTGATTTCTCAAGGTTTGTGTTTGGGATGCAGAACTACGGGAGCTTCGAGCAGAGTGTTACATAAAGGAAGGGGAACCAAGCAAAGCCATTAGTGACTTGAAAGCTGCTGCCAAATTAAAGAATGATAATACTGAAGCCTTCTATAAAATCAGCAAAATATATTATCAGCTGGGGGACCATGAATTATCTCTCAGGTAATTTTACTATTTGCTCTAATCATTATAATTGAGACAGAAAATATAATTATATAGGTAATGATAAACCATGAAGTATCTCTTGTATGAGGTTTGGATGGAGAATGCTGTGGTCTAGATCTGATAAAGGGAGTTCCTTTCTAGAAACTAAGGATTGGCAGTGAAGAAACCCATGTTTGTTCTTGGCAAGACCAACCATCAATGGTTCGAGGCATCCTGTTTCCTTAAACAGAAGCCAGAGTCCCTCTCCATCAGAGATGCTTAGAAGTGCTGTTTTTGTTGTGTTTCTCCTAGAAGGAAGTGCTTCTCTAAATTTCCTGTAATGGAGCTTTTTTTTTTTTTAACTTTAAACCTCTGTTGAATTTAAGATGCAAACAGAAGATGTCTACATTATGTTATAAGCTTAAGGATAAATAAAAAGTACAGGAGCATCCAAGTATGAAGAGTTTGGGGTGCAGAGCTGTTTGCCTCTCATTCCTGCAGACAGTCCTGGATGACTTTTTTATAATGCCTTGTCCTTTTATTCAAACTGAGTTAAATTTAAGGTCTTATTCCCATATGTCCCTAGTCAATCTGGCAGATAACTGCCCTTGCCCAGTCTGGACTGTTCAGTTTGTGCTCTGTGCCTAGCTGCACAAATGATGGAATTCTTCCTATTGCACAGAAGTGGTTTCTGTGCCAATCATAATTTCAGATGTGCTGCCTTCATCTCCAGAATCCTTCCAAAATTATTTCTGCCACAGAGTCCCTTCAATAAGGTGAAGAGAACTGAAAAAGCCTGTGTTTCTTTCATTGGCAGATGGAAACTGCATGTGATTATACTTGCAAAAGTTTGTTTTATAGCTAGCCAAAAGTAAACATGAAAGTAATTGGTTTGCATTAGGCATTCCCTTTCCAGAGCCTACTTAATCTTGTGAGCTCATAGGTCACTTCTGTGATGACTTTAGGGAGGTGGCCATCACTTTGCCCAGTGATTTCAAGTATAGGTGGCATTTTAAAGCACGATTGAGGGCACGGTTGGAGAACAGAACGGAATCAGAAAGAAAGGGATAAGCCTCTTTCCTTTATTCTTATCTGATACCATTAATTTTTGCATCATGAGATATGCTGATAAAGAGTTCTATAGCTCTTGAACTTGCTGGGTGCTCTCTCTTGTCCTTCCCTTAGTTTCTTCCTCTTAAAGGCCTAATTGTTTTCAAATAGTAGGATATTTTTGTCTGTGCTTAGGAACAAAATAAGATTTTGTAATCTCTTTCTGAAATTGACATAGTGGTTGTGCTATGATGACTCTGTGGGATCCAAAACATTTATTCCTTCATATGACTGCATTCTGGAGGTTTTTGGTTTTTTTTTTAGACTTTGTACTATTTTGACACATATTTTCCCTAATCAGAGTCTGATTAAACATTCTTCATGGTGAAACATCAGCCTCAGGCTTGGCTGAGATTCCATCAAGGAGGTTTGTGTCTTAGTTGAGCTTTCTATTTCAAGCAGCACAAAATACACTTGAGTGTAGGAATTTTGTAATATATCTATCTATTCATCTGATAACTGCTGAATATAATTTCTTTCACAGAGTGCCTTTTCCTTCAAAGATACTCTTTAGCTCTTTAGTCAGTTATTACTGTAGCATTTAATCTTTTGTGTATTTGGCAACACAAAAGAATTAAAATCAAACCCAGATAAGTATCCCTGTATATTTTGGAAGACTCTTTTTGGTCTTACTTTATATTAATATTTGGATGAAGGGAGAGATCTATGAAAGAGCTCAAGTGTTGTTCTGAACAGTTTGTATATGCTGAATTGTGTCTCCAGGTAAAATTTCATAGTATGTGGTGACCGAGGTGTGTTGTTTTTTTTTTTTTCACTTCTCTTTACCTCCCTGTGAAAAGTGAGGTCCGGGAATGTCTGAAACTGGACCAAGACCATAAGCAATGCTTCTCTCTCTATAAGCAAGTAAAGAAGCTCAATAAGCAGATCGAGTCAGCAGAGGAATTCATCAGAGAAGGCAGGTAAGTATTCACTGCTATATAAAGGAAAAAAATAGAAGAAATCCCACAAATGAAGCACCAACTTACTGATTGAGGAGCTGATTAAAGTGATGCTTTTTGCATGTGTCAGTTGAAGTGGGTACTGAGCAGAGCTCTCAAATTACAATTAAAATAAATATTGACTTGCATAGCAACTATTCTATTCTGATTCCTTCTGATGCCACTGTGTCCCTTTTGCATACTTAACTTCTTTCTGCAGCAGGTTGTAAGAAAAACAGGGATGAGAGTTTTCAGCTCTCATATATTATTACTGAGCACTGATGGGAACCCCATCTGAGCACTGGGCTCCCCAGTGCAGGAGAGATGAAGCTACTGAGAAAGTCCAGTGAAGTTCCACTAAGATTGGAGGCGAGGAGCATCTCGCTTCTGCAAGGAAAGGCTGGGATGGCTGAGAGTGTTTGCCCTGAGACTTCTGTGCTACAGGGTGATTTCATCAATGTAGCTGAAGGGAGGGTGCAAAGAGGGCAGAGCCAGGCTCTGCTCGGTGGTGGTCTGTGATGGGATCAGGCCAATGGCTGCAAACTGAAATGTGAAGTTCCCTTGAAAGTTACGATAGCTTTTTACACTGTGCCATTTCCACTGGTGCAGGTTGTCCAGGGGGTTTATGGAGTCTCCCCACTTTAGAGTTATACAAAAGCACTTTGGACACAGGTGTAGGCAGATTTCTAGAGGTGGCCCTGCGTGGGCAGTGGGGTTAGACGAGATGATTTCTAAGAGTTCCTTCCAACTTCAGCTATTCTGTGATGAAAGGACCATATCTTAAGACTAAAACCACTTAGTAACTCTGCAGTGCCTTGATGGCAGAAGTGGTTCTGACTGATAAGCTTTTTTTCTTTCATGCACCCTATTCAATGATAGACAGTGCCTCTGTATTCTTGTAGTTCTTGCTATACTTCAATTTTGTGTTCCCAAGCACATGACATCCAGCTGTAAGGACCCTGAACAAATAATTAGGTATTGTCAAGGTGGCTTTTTAAAATAAAGTATATCAGGAGTCTGAATAAGCACAACTGATGCCGCCTTTATTAAGCCAGAAGCCTATTTGGAGTCTTTTCACTTATTTAATCCAGCATCAGCGATGTTTCAGGGAGTCTGAGAGCTTGCATTTCTCTAACTTGTAGCAACCTGTGAATTCAGTCTCACTCTTGTATTTTTAGGTAAATGTTCTAATCTGTTTCTCACTCAAACCATGTAACTTTAGCATTTTGAGGCCTTCACAGCAGAATAACACTTGACTGTGTGACTTGTGAAAAGAAAAGGAGAAAACATCTGCCTGATTAAAACTGTCATAAGGAGCTTTTTTTGTACCTCTGTGAATAGGTACCTTTTGTAGTGTGCAGATAGTCTGGACTCTTACTGTGAGCACAGAACTGAGTCCATTTCAGGTAGCAGTGGGGGAGATGTTTATTTTGAAGTGGAGTGCCATGTTGGACAGGAGGCAAATCTGGAGACCCTTGGCTGTGCATGGTGAAGGATTGCTATTGTTGTTGCTTGTGCATAAGCCTGACAGGCCTAGTGCCTGCTCTTCTGCCTCTCAGCACAGAGAAGGGAATGGGAGTGTAATTCTTGAAGTGCCTGCAAGTTTCCTTTATACTGTTGTTCTACACCTGGCCTTTAAGGCTATTGAAGGGAAGGTCCTTTGGTAGAAGGATGGGAGAATCTGTGAATTTTAAGAATTTTTAAATAAAACGCAACACCCTGAGATAGTGATTACATTTCATGATATTACGCTTTGTGATTTAAACAGGTATGAAGATGCTATCAGTAAATATGAGTCTGTAATGAAAACTGAGCCAGAAGTCCCAGTTTATTCTACTCGTGCCGAAGAAAGGATCTGTCACTGCTTATCAAAGGTAATTCTGCTTATCTCACTCTAAATGTCTTCAAGACAAACAGGAAACAAAACTTCCACAACTACATGACTTTGGTTTTACTTTTGCCTCTCTAGAATCAGCAGGCTACAGAAGCCATCAAACTTTGCTCAGAAGTTCTGCAGCTGGAACCAACCAATGTGAATGCCCTGAAAGACAGAGCAGAAGCTTATTTGCTAGAAGACATGTATGAAGAAGGTACTTTTATGCCGTTGGCACATACTTAATGTGGATGTTTAAAATGTAGTCTGTGTTTCAAAGGCTTTTTTTTAACATGCATTTTGATTCTACACCATGTTGTCCTTAATTAGCCCTGGTAGTTGCAGATTTACAAAAATACTTGGTGGTAATTTTGTCTTGATTAGTGTAAGTGGAATGTACTTGTTTTATCTACAGCAGAGTTGTCTTTACAACAGCGGACTGTGTTCAGGATGTTTTATGGGACTGTGCAGATTACTCAACTCAGAGACGTTTTATATAATCAGCAATGTCAGAGAATTGCATTTAGGTAAAAGGTATATAGAGTTAGGGTAATGTAAATCCATTTTAGGAGCTCCATTTTCATGTCTTGAGATGGCAGCATGAAATAATGCTGCTCTATTCCCTAGCATGTGCTGAGGGCAGAGGAAGGTAACAGCCATTGCTTCTCCTCCATGGATCTCTGTAGTGTTGCTCAGAGAGTAAACTGATTCTATTCCCGAGGCTGCATTTTCCATATGGAGTTTCTGTACAATGCATCCTATTACATGGAGTGATAGAAATGACCTCTACGATTATCAAGACCGACCATTAACCCAGCACTGCCAAGTGCACCAGTAAACCATGGTGTCTCCAAGTGCCATATCTGCATCACTTCTAAATACCTCCAGGGAAGGTGACTCAGACTGTAGCGAATTGGAAGAAAGAGAAGTTTTTGACAAGGTTCTGCACAAATGCAGACAGCCAACCTGGTCTTGTGCTGGGGCAAATGCCTCCCTGTTACAGGATATAGGGAAACAGAGAGGACATACCTGGGGTCTGGGAGTGCATTTTTCCTGTGCTGGTGCATGCTGGGCTTGGTTCTTCCAAGTGAAGAACCATGCTAGAGCAGAACTGTGCTTCTCCAGATTGTGTAACATCTCCTGTGCCTTCCCCCTGCCCTTGACAGCAGCGAGGTGGATGTAGTTATACTCTGCCTTCCAGCAGAGCCTCCATCAACAGCATTGCAGCCCATTACTGTTCATCTGCCTGGAGGTGTCTTCATTTATCTTTTGATGGCTGGTTTCTCTTTGCCACAGAGAACACCAGAGCAATTAAAATTGTAGTCTCATATTTAAAGGGGCAAAATGATTCTCATTCTTCCCTCAAAAATATTTTCAAGCTGGAGGCACCTATTTTCTGGTTAAAGGTAGGAAATTTCCAAGTACTTGTAATTCAGAACTTTGAAGGTGATTATTGTTAAGTGTTCAAGATGCAGTTCACTTTGTATAGCTGTGTTCTTGAGATGGTTTTAATTACTTCATAATCACATGGGATCCAAGGCTTGTCTACAGAGACAGATGTTTAATGACTCCATTTCTGGCATACCTCGTAAGTACAGGAGTCTATCTGTCTAGAGCACAAGTTTTGTCAAAAAAAGAAAAAAACCTGCCTTGCTGTTTCAAAATTAGTCAGAACATACTAATTTTTGTGTTTGCTTTTTTTCCTCTCCCCACTCTACTACTGTAGAGATTTCAGTAAGAACATAAAGTGTTTCTGTTACTTCTCTAACAGTCTTGGCATGAATGTAGGTTGTCTGCAGTTACTCATGTTTGATGGGAAATTGGCCATCATTCCACATACAGAATTAATCTGTCACCTTTGGAAAAACGCAGGCAAGATACCAAAGCCAGCAAAGTTGTTCAGACATACAATATGATTACCTTTTGAGAGATCATGAAGCTTCTTGTATAGAAATAATGAGAGTTAGATTTGACTGAAGTATTTAAACTGAAAGTGACATTGGGAGGTAGTTGCTCCTTTCATGTCATGGAGCAGGATGAAAGGAAGTTTTCTGAAATAGCAGACCAGTAAGAAGCAGCAGTGACTCTTCTGTTTGCTTGTGAGATACTAGTCCTTTTAGAAATAGTGACTCAAAAGAATTGATTAAATATCTCAGTTGACATGCTAGGAATTAGTAATAAGTCTCCTGGCTTCATAGTGAACTTCTTGTGGTCATGAAGTTGCCATCCTTTTCCACCTGCTTCCAACCTTCACCCCTCAGATGAAGAGAGCAAAGAGGAAAATCCCTACACTGAAGTGTACCATTAAAGAGGGAAGGGGCAATGTATACTTGCAGGGTGTGCTGGATGCATTCCCTCTGCAGTGTGCCGCACTGAAACATCTTCCCTTGTGCTTAATGCTTGCAGTCCTTAAATAAGGAAGTTGATTAAGAAAAAAAAAGAGAGATCTAATACTGTCATGGCAGGTAGCTGACCCCTGAGCAGGTTTCCCATTATGGTGCTGTAGGTGATGTGGTGCTCAGTGAGGCTGGGCAATCTAACCTGCATTTGGCAGGACATTCTCCTAGCCCCTCCTAGTATTACCTGAAGCAGATGTAGTTCAGTGGGGCTTAACATTACTGGTGTAATAAAGCAGCATAATGAAGTCCCTGCATTTTCACTGCTTTTATTAGTTTTGATAGTATATATTCAGCACAGATATTAGTGCGCAGTCCTGTTTTGGGGTTTTTTTTAATGACTGGACAAATTATTAAAAATATGAGTAGAAGCCAGAATGCTTTACGCAGCAAAGGCAGTGTCCTGTGATGTGAAAATAAATAGAAATTTCGTTTGATTTGTAGTAGCCTAGGAAATTGTTTGGGCTCTGGCAATACTTTTTGGAGGGTTTTTTTTTCAGTAACTGAAACAAGATTGCAGTGGTATCAGATGTCTGGGTAATACAAATTCATTAGCACTTCCTGCTGTCTTGCTCAGAAACAGTGGAAAACAAATGTAACACCTGCTGAGAAATAGCATCTGCTTGGAAATAATCTGATGCAAGTACTTTGTCTAACTTGAGAAACTTAAGAGACTTGGATCTGCAAATGAGACCTTGAGGATTATTGTAACAGTGAAAGAAGAGCAGTCTTATTAAAGACTTCAACTTGCTTCCCTTGATAAATTTTGATATTAAAGAATATATCAACTTGGTGTCTTAAGTACTGGCAATAATACTAGAATTTACTTAAAGAAGCGTAGACCTCAAATTTCTTAAAAATTGTTGTCTCTTCCTTTCATTCCTGAGAAATGAAACTCTTAAAATAAAAGTGAGAGCATGCCTTTGGAAAAAACCCACTAAAATATAACTGTTTGCATATTATGCATGCAGAGGTGTAAAAAGCCAATATTTGCCTTTTGCTAACAATATGCACTTACTGGTAGTCTGAAATCTGTCTTTATAGTCACTAAAGAGGAAGAGACTTTCTATTGTGTTGATTGAGTGCAGACTGGGGGAGAAGAATGAGTATTCATTTAAGGACTCTGGTTAATTCATCCTTCAGTTGAACAACAATGTGGGACTAATGTGCAGTGGGCTTTTCAAGTACTAATTGCTGAATCTTTCTTGGTTTCTGTTTCTTCATCCCAGTCCAAGATGCATTATGTTCATCCTTGTGGCTGTAGTAACGTCCAGAGAATGTTGTGACCTACATTGGTACCCTCCCTTCTTTTTCATGTCCCACAAGTGTGATGAACCTAAAGAAAGAAAATTACCTAATTCATGTGTAAAAGTGAATTTCCTCTATCCCACGATTTTCTAATTTAAGAAAAAAAACCCAAAACATGTAATGTTGAAACTAAAGTTTTGCTGTTTCTCTATGGTAATAACATAGCTTCAGTTTTGTTGAGTGGCTGAATTCTTTAACTGGAAGTTTGTGGAGTAGTGAAACCTTTTTTCATTGACTTTTTTGTAAAAGCTATTAAAGACTATGAGACTGCTCAAGCCAATAGTGAAAATGACCAGCAGATTCGGGAAGGGCTGGAACGTGCCCAGAGAATGCTGAAGCAATCACAGAAGAGGGATTATTATAAAATCCTGGGAGTAAAAAGGTGAGCTACTAATTCCAGAGATGATGATGTGAAAGGTGGTTATTTAAACCAGTACTTCTAGGGCTGATCACTTGAATTTGTTCTGCTGAGTGTTAATTTTTGTTCTGTATCTTGCTATCTTCACTCTTCTGCTGTACTAATTTTTAACGTTCAGCTTGTAAAGTGGCATTTGTTTACAATTCCTTTAGAAAGAATGGAAAAACAGCAAGAAGAGAGGAAATAAATTCTTTGGGAAGAAATTCTTAGTATAGATGATCCTGAGTCATGTGGATGAGTTGGGGAAGAAGTGAAGACTGGCAAGAATTACTAGAAGTAACAAAAATTGTGGCAGATAGTGTGATAGATCTGGAAAGACTGACTGAACAACTTCCCTTGCTAATGAGGAGCAAGCAAAAGTTCTGAACTAGTATTGGTCATCCTTCCAATTGTGAACTAATTTGATCTGTTTTTTGTTATCCATCTGATGGTAAATTCCTCAGACTGAGAACTATATTCTGCAGAGTCACTGCAGTAGCATCTTTCCAAGAGAAGTATATGGGTGGTGAAGGAGAGAGTGAGGAATTTTTGCTTAAGGTTGCAACTTGCTTCCTTTGTTTTGTGTGAAGAGTCCTCAGTGCCACTTGCAGAAGGTTAACAGCACCTCATAACTTTCCTGATGCCCTTAGTGTCTCAGTGTTTAAAATAAACTTCATTAGTGTGGCATATAAGCAACCAGAAAATGAAGTTATCTGTAATTTTATCCATCTAGAAATGCTCGAAAGCAAGAAATCATAAAAGCTTACAGAAAGCTGGCATCCCAGTGGCACCCTGATAACTTCCAGAGTGAGGAAGAAAAAAAGAAAGCAGAGAAGAAGTTCATCGATATTGCAGCTGCTAAAGAAGTCCTCACTGACCCAGGTAATGATGCAGTAGCTTCTTAGTTTTAGTCACTTTTTTTACATCAAGGTCAAAACAAATGTGTAAGTCATAACAAGCATTTCAGCTTCCCTTTTTCCCTTTCTGCCCTTACCGATCTTGAGAAAGCAGTACACTAATACTTGTATCCAGTCTGTTGCATGAAGTCAGATGTAATCTGTACTTACTGTATTTCAGTGACTTTTGTTAAAAGTCAAATAGAAATTATATTTTGAAGGTCTCTTCTAGGGATAACGTCTTACAGAGATTTCTAGGATTGGCCAACTCTGGATATACTTATGTCAAGGATATATGTGTTTCCTTCTGCTTCAAGAGCTATTGCAAACTGCATTTAGATTATAACAACAGCTGAAGTACTCTGGGGAAGCCCTGTTACTACTGTGCCATGATTCCACCTTGGTTTGTTTCCTCTAGAAATGAGGCGGAAGTTTGACGCAGGAGAGGACCCATTGGATGCGGAGAGTCAACAGGGCGGCAACAACCCTTTCCACAGGAGCTGGAACACGTGGCAAGGATTCAACCCCTTTGGTTCTGGAGGAGGACCATTTACATTCAAATTTCACTTCAGTTAGAGCCAAGACTGTTTCTGGGTGGCTGCTGCTGTTTTTTACTTAATTCATTGAAAAATAAAAAGTCTCTCAGTTCAAGACCCAAAATCTTAATTTCTATAATGTTGTCCTTAACCCAGAGTCTTACTGCACTAGAAGAAAGCTCCTTTTTTCTTTCGTTGGGTTTGGTTTGTGATAAGCTTGACAAGCTCACACTGATGGGGGTTGTGCTGCCTATGTATTTGCTGTGGATATGCAGGACACGTTTATTCCGATGGATGGAAGAAACCAGTAAGATGCTACTTAGGACAACACCTTAAATTTAGAATTCAAGTATATGCTTAAAGATAAAAATGCATGTAAATATTTTTGTGGATTGGGGCCTAATAAACATGGCAAGGGTAGTTACAGTAGTCTCTACGTTAACAAACTGTTGGTTGTGCTCAGCAGAATGATCCATCTCCCAGTATTTTTAAGAGGAAACCCAAGTGGCCACCTGCTGGATTGGTGATGGCAGTGCCAGAGGTGGGGAAGAGGCTGTGCACTGAACCAGTCCCAACAATCGCTCTGGACAAAGAGTGCTTGGGAGTAACTGTATCTGAAATACCTGCTCACTTTGTTGTTCACTAACCTGAAATTAATTGGGGTGATTTCCTTGGTGGAATTGTCAGCAGTGAGGTGGGGATGGGGGGAAAGACTTGTTTTTCAGAACACTTCTTTTCTGAATGTGATTTTTGGGTGTTTGTTTAGGTAAGATTTTTGAGTAGTTTGCACTTCAACAAAATACCTGCTTCAAATTTGAGCAGAAAATTTGATGTGACGTTTCCCTGACTCTGCAGCAGTTTGTTGGTTCTGTACATAAAATCAGAACTGAGACAGGTTGTGATGTGAGTGTACTACAGGAATGTGAGATTAACTCCAGCCTTACCATGCAATACAACTTCAGTTCTGCTGGATGGTGCAACAGGGAATTAGTACTACATGAAATTGTAGTAATTTTATGTTTCATGTAACAGCATTGGTACTGCAGAGACAACTGTGTGCAAAAAGAGGGACTCACTTCCCACTAGCCAAAAGTCTGTTTCTAATTTTTTTTTCTATATGCACATACTTAAAATGGGTTTGGTGTAGTGGGTGGAGTTGTGTGAATGTGCTGTGTGGTGTTACCAGGGCTGCAGCTCGTAGGAGTGAGGAGTCTTCTCATTGTGTAACTGCATCTGTCATAATTACTGACTTAATTACTGAGTTTCATCAGCAGCCATTTTCTTGGAATGCAAGAATTACAGTTCATCAGTGTTCTCTCGATTGGATTTTAACTGGAAAACAATAATCAGTTGCTAGGAGTCTTCTCTTGCTTCAACTCCTGGCACTTGAAAACCTAAGCAGCCTCAGTAAAACAAATGAAATTAGCAAATAAGGCCTTCAGTCTGAAAGGGAGGGGTTTCTTACTGTAGCTGAAGTTGCTGTTGAAGCAGAACCCTTGGCTCCTGCCTCAAGTACTTCACCAACGTAATTGCAAGGCCATGCAGCTTTGTAAAATGTTTTTCAACAGCAATTTAAAGGTCAGTGTTCACAAATTTATATTCAAACTGAGGAGGTTGTGTGGTGATTTCTAATGGTTTATGGTACAAAACCACCACAGCAGCCTCTTAAACTGCAGTGTTGGATGTTCACTAAGTAGACTTTCTACAAGTTCAACTTGTGCTTGTGACCTGTCGGAAATATTTTTGCTCAAAATGTTGGAGATGCTCAGGGCTGTTGAAAGCGCTCAAGGCTGGCAGGGCTCTCAGGGGCTGGGGCTCAGACACAGGAACTGAGGAACAGTGAGGAGCCTGCTGCCCCGTGGGCTTGGCCTCTGTGCACCTGCTGCTTACTGGCAGTACCCAAAGTTGCACAGGTAGCTGTGGGGGGGCAGCCGTCTGTGTTCTCCTGTGGCTCTTGTCAGCCCTCTGCTCTGAGGGATGAGTCCACCCAGCTGTGCTAGCCCTGGGTTGTGTGTGAGCCACTGGAACACTTGTGTATTGCCTTGTTCACTACAGCAGGGGCTTCTTTTAAATGAGTATTGAATGAGCACCATGAGCAGTGTGCCCCATTGCGTACACGCAGGAGTGGCTGGGCTGTGGGAAGTCACAGTAGACACTACAGACGGCTGTGCTTGTGTGCCAGGGGACTGCTGGAAATAAGTTCCCTTTCCAAGGACTGCCTTTGAGCAGCTTTAAAAGCTTGAGCTGAGAGAATTGTTTCCTGAGGTTTATTTTTTTTTTGTCTAGAGAAGGAATAAGATGTTCCCTCACAAGTAAATTCTTCATACAAGGCACTGATGATGGAGCAGTGTGGGTTTGTTTCTCGGAGGCAGCGGGACAGAGACAAACAAAAAAGGACCGTGTGCATTTTGAAAATGAATGAATGGGAATGGGAAAATTACATTTTAAGAACAAAAAAGCTTGAATGTAGTCAGTAGAAGAAGGAAGATGATTGATGCATGATTGCTGTTCATAGATTACTTTTGTTGGAAGACAGGTTCTTGGAAACAATAGCAAAACGCGACAGCGGAGAACAAGGCTTTCTAGTATTGAGCAGCTGCTGTGCACAAGAAGTGTTACCACCCCGGTGCTGTTTTGAAGGGCACTGTGGTATTCTGGGAAACCAGACAAAGTTGTGTTTAAAAGAAACCATTTATGTTGCAAGGCTCTCCAGCTCCAGTGCTGCATTTCCTGACGTGACTCTGGCAAATGAAGTGCTGGTCCCATGCTGAGTGTTAATGGTGCAGGCGACACGCAAGGAAGCTGAACTTGCCTTTTATTTATTCGTGGGTGTCTGTAGTGCAATAATGTTCAGTAACTGAACATTGAAGTAAGTAAATGTCTCGGTAGTTTGTCAACCCTGAGGTGTGCATGAAACATTGTTCCCATCATTGGCCTGTATGTAGATGCAAACTTTCTCTATGGAGTTCTTTCAGTTTTAATAAACTAGTTTCCAACTTGTTTTAAAATGAAGGTGGGGGGAAGCATATTTTACTTGGTAAAATACTGATATAATAATTGATCAGTATTAAAAGAGATTCAAAGTGAATTACAACCTGAAGAGCTCAAACTTGTGACACATGCAGAAAATGTGGTAGTTTAAACTTTAAAAACAAACAACAAACCTTAATGCTTGTTATCATTTCAGTTTTCAGACCGGTGTTTGGAACAATAATTATTCTTCTGTTTAGGGCTGTGATTTATAGGAGCTTTGCTGGAAACTAGCAGGATAGCATAGCAGGTTAGTTGTATTTAAAAGTGCCTTATTGTAAGGTATTGTTTGCTCTGTAATACACACTTTTATCCATAAAGCCGTAACAAAATTAATGGGAGAATGATTTTTTTTTTTCCCCTCAGCAAATTACTAAGTAGCAGTTTCATGTTTTAAGAAGGGTAAGTAAAGTTAGCCAGAGATTTATCAAATGTTTCAAATTATAAAATGTCTTTATATGGAATCATAAATCTACAAAGCAAGAACT
This sequence comes from Geospiza fortis, assembly GCF_000277835.1. Taxonomy (NCBI): domain Eukaryota; kingdom Metazoa; phylum Chordata; class Aves; order Passeriformes; family Thraupidae; genus Geospiza; species Geospiza fortis. Next base: position 1,116,738 of record NW_005054363.1, read on the forward strand.
GTTTTTTCTAGAACTGTGGGAATTATTTTATGGTATTTTTCACAATAAAGATATTTATGATGACAAGAAAGCACTGCTGCATATTTGTCTTCCCTTCTTTCCTCATGCTGCTCTTCAGGTTTGAAGCTGGAGCTGTGCAGGAACGCACAGGGCACTTCTGCAGGAAGAGGACAAGAGGAGGAAGCAGCCACATTCTGTGTGGAAGAGAACCTTGTATAAAAGTTAACTACAGCAACTGTAGAAGCCCTGTTGAGTGCTGATTTCACAGTGAGAACATCCAACCCTTGGAATATCCCTGGGAAACACTGGATTCCCCAGCATTTTGTTGGACAATAAAATGTGCCTGATTGGGTGCAGAGTCATCTTGCCTAGACTGTGCTTTTGCCAAAGAAGGCTGGACCAGGTGATCTTTGAGGTCCTTTCCAACCTGGTATCCTGTGATTCCATGAAGTCTCAGACTGAAGGCAAGTACTTGATTCAGGGAATGGGTTAAAAGGAACCTAACTGAGAAATATTTCTAATACTAAAGCTCTGGCTCATCAACAATACTGCACTAATGCCTGGTTTGTTCATTTTCTGTTAAATTTACCAGCTGATGTCAAGATCAAGACATAGAAAAGACACTCATAGGAATATAAATTGTAAAACCCCTTCATTTGAATAGTTCAAATGTTCTTTTGCTTATTTATCGAGTTGCACCGTGTTTTGGCAACACCCTAAAGCAGCATGTGTTTTTATCCCTTTCACAGGGCAGAGCACTGAGACTGGAAATAAAAAACAATCTCTCTCTCTGCACCTCTACATCTCACCTCACAGCAGATGCCTTCATTTGAACATTGCTGTTGCTCCCCTGCAAAAACACTTTCAGTAGAGGAAAGGCAGTTGAGGATTGGTGGCCATTTTTTTTCTTTGGCTCTATTAGCCAAGTAGGAAATGCTTATTGTGTAATGCAAAAAGGGACAGCAGAAAATAATCCATCTTTGTTTCTCCAGTGGTACCTTTTAATATTTTGTACAACATACACAATCCATAGATTTAGTATTAAAATATAATGGCATGCTAATGACTCAAAGTGCTGCCTTAAAGAGATCTTTAAAAAGTAGTGAATATGTTTGTGGGACCTTTCTTATTTTATAAACCATTCTATATAAAAAAAAAGCTTTCTTTGAAAGTAGTATTATGCAGAAAAAAAATTGACTAGAACATTTTGTAAAAATATAGAAAACACTAGAAGATTGCATTAAACCTTTTACATCTTCAAAATTATCTCCAACAAATTACATTTATAAAATTATATTCTAATCATTTAAGCAATCTCAAGGAAATAGTATTTAAAGAACTATTTCTTTTTTTAAATCCAGTAGAGGTAATCCAATTTTAAAAAGAACAGGATGCTACAGAGAAAATGAACATGAAATCAGTGCATGAATTATCGACTTTTTATACTGCAGAACATGCTCACACAGATAATCATAATTAAAGAGAACTAAGGCTTCTTAAAAAACCTTTAACTTCTCTCCTAAAGCAAGTTTTCCAATATATGCTTCAAGCTTGGAATACCAAGGCAGATGCACGTGAAATGCTGCTGCAGAGTCAGGCCACAGAATGGAATTATAAACCTGAAAAATATTTTGAAAATAAAATAAAATAATGCAGCAAACAGTTGAATAATGGTTTGGGGGTTTTTGTCCTCCACTATGGCAAATCAGTTACTTCCTTGTTATGCATGGAATTTTTAGTAATGGTGCACAGGCATCTGCTAAGTCAATTACAAATCCATCTCTGTGGTACAAAAACAACAACTTAAAGTTGATGTTCAAATATGTTTGACTTGCTGCATGGTATCCTGAAGTAATTAAGAGAACAAGCATAACAAAATAGTTGCTGCACTGAAATGGGTCAGACATAAAGCGAACTAACATTAGGCTTTACTGACTTTTGCTATTGGGTTACACAGGATATACTCCATTGGGTACTTCATAAAAAGGAAATTCCTCAACAGACATTTAAAAACCTGTATGTGACATGTTAAAACTGTTCAAAATACATAAAGGTAAAACCACAGAAAATACCAAGAGCTGTAAAAAAACCTGCATGTCTCACATTCCTTAGTAATATGGCTTCAAAATATCAGCAACATGTGATTTTAAATACTTGCTCTTACAGTAAGAAATTGTAAATAACCAACAGCTGAGGACAATGACAGTGGATACAAAATCTCCTTCATTTCTCTATTTATTCGGTTATTTGTTGCTATGGAAATAATGTGCAATTCTTGCTGATTCACCTACTTAGTGCTAATTACATGGCCTTGTGTAACTTCAAGCATTTAAACTGGAAGACTTCTTACAAGAATGTGTAGTCTCATCCAATCCCATTTTGAAACCAGCACAGCCTGAACAACAGGGTGTGTATTTAAGGCACTAGATTTCACTTTGAGACACAAATTCCTCATTTTCAAATATGTGCATTGTAAGAACTTTTCCCTGCAATTTTTGTGGGATCAAAATGTCAGTATCCCATTAAAGCAACAGTTTTGTGAGTACAGGTTTAGAAAATTACAGAAGACACCAGTGATAGTCAAAAAATACTCATGTATTTTATTTTCAGTTATAAACAGGATGATGATAATCAAAAGTGAGTAGAAGCAGCTTTCAGGTACTGACCTTCTGATACAACGTATGCTGGTCAGAAAATCACCTCAACCAAAACCATAATGGAATTTTATCACACACTATTTAAGTGGCCAAAAGGAGCCTAAGAATCAAAAATTAGTTTTAAGAATCTAAGAGGGCATCAACCCTGCATAATAAATGAAGAGTGTCATTCCTTGCTTTAGCTTCCACGTGGACTTATCTTTGTGTGGTCTAAATTAGACATGTTTTAGGAAATTGTTTATTGTGACCACAGCATTTCTTGAGGGACAAAACTATGGGCACATAGCCAAAATTTTGATATTTAAATACAGTAGCCTAATGCATGGAATATGCACAAAACAGTTTTCAAGTACATATTTAATGTGTGTGTCCTCCCCCAGACTGACAATGCTGAACACATCTTCCTTCATATTCCAAAGTCCTCTGGGCAAACTGTACTTTAAAGAAGGTAAAGAGAAAGCCGTTGGGAAAGCTGCTCCAGGCCACTTAAAAAACCCCAAACCCCCAAGTACCTGTGGACTCCTCATTTTTGTATTGCATTTAAAATGTTTTAAATAACACTTTAAGTTATAAAATATTTGACTTCACATTAAAGAATGCTGCAAATAGTGCCAATGTAACAGCTGTAAATTCTGTTCTTCTTCCCAGAAGACTCTGGAGCTGTCACCGTTGCTGGTCACGGGCTGTGCTAAAGTTCATCGTGCTTGAGCCCTGGAGCCAAAGGGGAAAAAATACACACAAGAGTTACATAGAGACAGTGCCTGGGTTTGTAAGATGTGGAGAAAGCCTTTTACTTTCCATTTCCTGCTAATCACTCAGTTCAGGAACATGAACTTAATTTTTGGAGCTTTGTTACAAGCTGACCAAAAGCTTTCATAAAGAATAAAACCCACTAAGAATTCTTTATAAGTAAAAGTGAATTTGTTTCTCCACTCAAGACTTATAAATTTATATTTATCTGTTAATTTTTTCTTCAACCTTGAGAGCTCAGAACATCTTTTAATTTTGTTTTACATTAGTCCAAGAAGTCAAGTCTTACTGGGAGTCCTGTGGTTTTTTCTTTTGCTTTTGGGTTTTGTTTGTCTGGGGCTTTCATGTTAATTAATTCAGTTAAAAATAATTTTAGTTAAAAAAAGAACAACAAAGCCAAACAAAACAACAACAAAACCCCCCAGACAAACAAAAAAACAAACTCCACCCCCAAACTAACTAAAATTGCATTTAGTCTACTGCAAAAAGGCTTGGATTGATAAATCTAGAGAGAGAGAGATGCAGAGGCAAATTAATACTCACTCCCCGACTGCTCAATAGACATGAGCTTTAGATTATCCAAGTGAAGTCTAAGCTAATGTGCTTTACTTAATATTTGTGGCTAAAATAATGTGACTGTGTTTGAGGTGCAGGAACAGGACCACTGAGCTTTCTCTTAGGTTGTGGCATGAAACAAGCGGGTTTGTCCTGCCAGTGTAACTCCTGTGGAAAGAAGCATCACACAACTATCAAACCCCACACCATTTCTCTAGGAACAAGGGAAATTACACAAATACAAGATTTGTGCCTACTGACCCCAATCTTAATTTCAACTAGCTGATATTTAATTTTTGAAAGCTAACAGCTGAATATGCATGTAAATTACCTTTTTGAAATAATGATGTTAGATTTTTCTTCTCTTTTTCAATTTGCTGTATTAAGTTTCGGATCTCAGAGTCATAATCAACCCACTCAGGAACTATCCGGGCAGCAGCCTTTAGTTTTGGTTCTTTGGTTTGGGGGTTGTTGCACTGAAAGTTTAAAACATATTAGATGTAAACAAAGCAAATGTGAAACTAACACCTTTTCAGAGAATTCAGCTCAAATGAATCGTAAATACTTTTCTTTTTGCTGACTGTCAGTAAAGCACAGACATAGCTGGCGCAAGACTACTAAAATTTAGACAGAGTTGCCTAGGGAGATGCAAGATTGACATTGGCACATTGAAACTGAACCTGATGTGGGTTTTGAACAGAGAGCACCTGTCTTTAGAGCATAAACAAACTCATTCTAACCACTGTAAAGACACAAAGAAAACTATTTGCATACTGAAAAATCACACCAAGTTCCAACTGTCTGTTTTCCTTTCAAATTATGTCTAAAGCATCGCAAACAGTGTATGTGTGTTGTCAAAAAATCTAAATGGGGGAAAAATGGGATGGGGATAATGACAGGAAAAATATTTTTGTCTCTTTCTATTCCCAAAGAAAGAAACTTTCTTCTTCCTAAACGTGGATAGTGTCCTGAGCATTATGCTTTTAAAACTTTGCTTTATCTCCTGTTTATAGCAATGAAACAGACCAAGAAAACCATGACAATGTTAGGGTTTTGGAGGAACCTTCCATGTGGGGAGGACAAGAGCAGCCCATAGTGCCCAGACAGGTAACAGCACTTTGTCACAGTTCCAGTAACTTGGCTGACTATGCAAAAATTATAAGGAAAATTCATGTATGGGCATGAAAAGCTTCAATCCCATCTGGTTAAGAGACAACAACACAATTTTCTGGCACAGTTTTCAGCTTTAATGTAAGCAGATTTGGTAGAGAGCAAGTGGGAGCAGTCTCAGAGGAGAAAATGTTTCAGGGGAAGGGATGGAATGTTGCAGTGCCTTCCAGCAAGGCTGCCTTTCATGACATGACGCACACTCAACTTGAAATGCCCCAGAAATCACAGCAATATTTTGAATCTGTACAACTCATTTAAGTCAGGATCAACTCACCAGGTCTATTGTTTTAGCCTTCTTCTTGGATTTATCATCACACCAGGTTTCACACCAAAGCCACTCCTGAGGGAGAGACTTAATGGCTACTTGATGAATCATATTATTGGGAAGATCCTGTACAAATTTTGTAAAATCATAAATTAGCATAGAATACAAACCAGTTTTCCATTCCTTGAAAAAAACCAAAAACAAACCCTGACTTTCGATTCCTTGAAAAAAAAAAAACAAAACCAAAACCCTGACTCAAGAAACATATAATACGGGATTATGCCACTACTCTAAATTGAGCTGACTTCTAGGAAAACAGATTCCAGAAACGAGCTTGAGAAGGAAAAGCTTTAAACTGCTATTCTGGCTAAGTTCCTTACTTTACTTCTAGGGATTTTTTTGACCTTTATTACATCCTCAGGAAATCTTGTCATGAAAACTCTGGGCCAAGATCTGGCTGAATGCAGGGAACAGCATTTATAAATGAGAAACTCCTCAGGCAGGATCCAGGCTGGCTGCACCTGCTCTGGCCAGAGCTGCAAAAAACAGGGGTAGTAACTGGCACATCCATTGGTAAACACCCTCACACGTGCAACCTTTACATTCTAGTTCAGAATAAATGTCACCACTCAAGTGTTAGTCACATCTTATTTTGCCAATTCACACTGCTAAATGTGACAGAATAAAATAGCACATATTGCTGCATTATGAAAGATGTATAATTTAACTGAAATACAGACATTGGTACCAAAGAATTACATCAAATTATATGGGGAGCCAAGACATTCAGCATTAATTGAAATGCTTTATTTTTTAAAAAATTTGTAATTTTTGGAATGTAGTTGATCACCATTTGGAATGGTTTATCACCATTCCAATTCCAAAAGAAGAGACTGGTTTTCTGTTGTGCCTCTCTGACTTTCTAAATGAAATCACAATTCCTGAATTACTGCAGTACTTTTAGAAGCTGTCAAATAAAAAATTGTTACATGCAGTAAAATGTAGAAAGTCAGCTGTTAGTTTCAGGATTTAAAGTAAATGAAAAAAAAAAGAATGAATACAAAAACTGCTCTGAACAACATTACTGTACTGGAAGCCTAGTTTTTATGATGTGTCATTTTTTCTCCCTAGGAGTTCTATACTTATTCTCCTTTGCATTTAAAAACATCATTTCCCCTTCTATCTACTTCTCTTCTGTGGTTTAAGAACCTGAACTGCCACCCATGAAGATGGCACTGCAGGAAGATTAACAGAGAGCTGGGATTGCTGCTTCTTTGAGAAGAGCAGTGAGCACTCCAGACACGTATTTAAAACAAAATAGTAATAACAGAATTATAATGCATCCTTATCAGCAGATGAAAGCTCTCCAGATCTCAGATACATTGCACTGTGGTTTGTATTTCTAGGAGTATTGCTGTATTTTGTGTAAGAAGAAGCAATGAAGACAGCAAGTAGCTCCTATCAATATGGTCAAACCAGATTATTATGAAAATTCTACTTTGAAATATTCACTTTCCAAGTATTTCCAATTCCATTCTGCCAAGATTTAGCTACCTTAACATCTAGTCCTTAAGTGGCTTTTGATTTGATCCAACAGGCTAATAGGAGATATATGCTATCATGTATTAAAGCTGTAATTGGAAATATAAGAATCTTAAAATCTGAAGTTTTAGTTTTTTTGAGAACATTAGATAAAACCAATTTTCTGAAAACCAGCATTATGGTGAAAACCCTGTAACCTCTGAATCTTATAAGGTCTTTCTGAAAGACACCTTGTGCTTGTGGGTAAGACAGTGTTTGGAGAACACACAGCTCTTTCACATCAGGACTCTGCATGGGCAAACAGGGCCAGGAATTCCTTCTGTTGTCCAGAAAGATGTGAACTCTGACTGCTGCTGTTATTTCAGCCTTTTGCTCTCAAAATACAGCTAAAGGCTGCTCCAGCTCCAGATATCCAGTCTAATCTGAGTTTTTAGTGTGGCTGTATTCCTACTTTTCTTTGTCCAGTATCATAAGAGCTGCTATTTTCAATTTTTACTTTTATTTCTGGAGAAAAGAATGCAAGTGGCAATAATGTCCTTTTGTAAGAGAGAAACCTGCTTGCAGAGCAGGGGTGTGGAAAAGCACTGAGCAATGTGGGCTCTGCTACCATGGGATCCTGTTGCTGCTAGAGGCAGGTAAAAATCTTCTGTGCTAAAGTAATTCCACAAGGAAAAACCAAAAGCAGGGACAATCTCACTTATGAAGTCTTCTGAGGTTCGCCCAAAGTGAGACAAACTCCAGCCACTCCAAGGTAACCATGTACAGCAACCACCAAAAGTGCATTGGAAGTTAACTTACAGAAGAAAATTGAATTTATGTTAATGGAAAAAAAAGAAGAAAAAGGAAACAAGCTCTTGGTAAACATGAATATAATTACCATTATCAGAATGTAGGGTTATCATCAGAAAAACATAAATGCACACAGAACTACTACAAATAAAAGTGAAAAGTTCTGCAATTGGGGTTATTCCTCATTTTCTCATTTTTAAACTATAAAAATCAGCAGTTTTCTGAGCTGTGCTCATAGGCACTCCTGAAAATAGGCTAAAACATCAGTAAATGGCAAACAGCTTTGAAATTATGTAACATTTACGTTGAGATACAAGATATTCCATACATATTGAGAAAGATAAAGAAAATAAACCCAAAAATGCTCAAAACCATATATACCTGATCCAGATTTGACAGACTATTTGGATCCTGACTAAGAGCCTGGTACTGGCCCCGAAGCCTGTCTCCAGCTGCAATCTTCCTGAACTTCTTCAGGTCCACAACATACAAGGCACTAAAAGGAATAAAAAACCCAAAGAAATATGATTTCTGGGGGTTCACCCTCTTTTTGACAATAGTAATAAAATTAACGAGAAAGTAAAACATGTTCCCATCCTGAAGGGATATTTTTCTTTATTAAGTGGCTGAAACTACCATAAAACAATGTCATCAGAATTCCTGCCCTCTTCATCTCTTACTGAGAATGGCTTTTGAATGGCTCAGTGATCAATACCACCACCCAGATTCCAATCCAGTTCCCAGAGTGCACAAGCAGTGTGTAAGGGCTTGTCCCACCTGATGTGGTATTTCCTCTTGCCCAGGTGTGAAGCCCAGTATCCCGATTTCCAGAAGCGGTACCCGTCCATCTCCCTGCGGCTGTCGCAGAAAGGAGTGTAGCCATAGGGGGCTCCATTGAGGTCAAGGTCTCTGAGCTCTTTCAGGTCACTCCTCACAATCTAAACAAGAACAGAATTTACTACTGTTTTAACGAGGGTAGGGATTGCAGCAGGCTTCACAACATTTAATTTTAATTAAGAAAACCCCTCAGATGCTACAACAGTGGGGTACAGATAAATTATTCCACTGGGAGATATCTACCAAATTACTGTTCAAAAAAATTATTTATTATTTTTTATTATATTATTAACAGTGGCCATCTGTGTGACACATTTATTGAGTAAATTATTTAAAACTGGCAATATTTTTTTAATTCACAGACCAGTGTTTCTGGTTGCCCAATATAAAATTCCTTAATTAAGAAACATAACTTTTGAAATCTACCAATCATGTCCCTTTTGAAGAATTCTCCTATTTGTTACCCACCTTGGGCACTCCAAAATTATTGCATCATTTGAAAAATCCTTGGATCTAATGGTAAAGTACTTTCAAAAAGAGGTTTTAATGACATTTTACACATGTCCTTTATTTGCTAATCAATCCTTCTTCCATCAAACCCCACTTACCTAATTTATCAGTGGTAAAAAAGGTTATAGCTATTTGGGAGCACAGAGAAGTCCTTACAGTAGTTAGGACAGACAACCAGTGTTCCCAGATGGTGTATCCAGGTGAAATTGCATTGAGTTGCAGTCTGCATTGCTACACCTAAGTTTAAATTATTCTTGAGCTTTGGAAAAGGACCAAAATACATCAGAATTTGTCTCAAGGTTTTTAATAACCTTGTAATAAACTCTTCAATGCCTCATCTGAGGCAGCACTTTGTCTTTCAGTACATTATACGATGTTCATTCCTGAATGAAGGACTGCATGCAAATTTAAAACAGAGATAGGATTAATCTTGAAGAAATTCAGCCATCTAGAAGTTGCTCAAATGGTCCAAATCACCTCAGACACTGGCCATAGTGGAGAATTCCTCTCACAATCAGCCCAGAGATGGAATCACTCCAGTATGCTTTCAGTGAAATGCACGTATAAGATCACACACATCTCTCCAGGTGCCTTTCTCTCCACACACACA